>NW_013666093.1:521122-552548 GCF_000517525.1 Limulus polyphemus
TATTTTTAATAAACTAAAATAAAGTATTTCGTCCATGAATATATTGAGTATTTTGTTTGAATTAGTCCGTGTAGCTAAAGTTTAATTTTCGTGTTGAGTATTAAAAATACTTTTCTTCATCTCAAAAATCTCAAATTTCCTTTGTGCAGTTCCTAAATACATTCCAACGTTTTTTTCAGTAAAACTTTATATTTTATTTGTTATTCTCTCTACTTTCTTTCTATACAGGATCAGTTATAATAATAAATAAAGAATGAACATAAAAACAAGAAATAAAGTACTTACCCAATTTTTTTTTTTTTTGCAGTCAATTGTCGATGACAGTTAGCCCTACTTTTTTTTATACTAATGGTAGAAATGCACTAAATAATTTTTATTTAATTAAATAATGCACCAATGGTAATAGACTAATAATATGCAAAATGTACACAATTTCCCCTAACTCTCAAAATTTTTCTGCCTTTCTAACTATGCAACAAGAGCCATTACAAATTCATCCAAGCTAGTCGTTAACTTTCCCATGGGAACGAATCTTGTACTCTTGAGTGAAATTAACAATATTCTGTTCAGAACATATTATAAGATACGTCATTTGATAGATAAAGATCTTGACTTTCTATTGGTTATAGGTAATATATAATTAAATGTAAGAGAGAACTATTAACAAATCCTGACAGAGAGGATGTGACAGGTGGGTGTGGCAGAAGGGGTCTGATTTTCTATTTGATAGCTCTGTAACAAACAAAATTGAAGGCTACAAAATTATGGTTTGTCTGAGCAATGATGATTTTATAGGGAGTAATTTACATTTAATTTTGTACTTTTTGAAGGGGTGATGGATAAAATAGAGAAAATAATATACCTAGAGAAAACGTGTCATGTGTGTCACACTAGGAGAAATTCAGGATTTTTTTAAATATTGCCTTGTAGAATTAAGAACTTTAAATGCAATACTACTAAAATATGGGTCATTAGCTAAGATTTTATGATATACTAATTGGTATAACATAAACAAAAAATACTTTAATAAAATTTTGAATGTAAGACACTAGAACTTAGTGTCATATGCAGTATGGGATACCAGTGGTGATGGGATGAAAGGCACACAACTTGTGAATTTTTAATTTTTTTTTTGCCAGCATGGTTAACACTTTTGCAAGTAATTTTTAAGGTAATTGGAAAACATTTGTCAGCGGCCAGATTAATTAGTTTCAATCCCTGAAGATCTTATACGAGAATAGTGATAATACAACTGCTTGTACCTAAAAAAAATAATTACCTGACCTAAGAAATATACATATCTGTTTATTTTAGAATGCTTTTAAAGAGAAGTATCACAACACCACAATTCTATTTTTAAACAGATGCAATGTGAGTTAATTTGTTAGCAGTTTGTAAAGTTTATATTTTGGGAAAGAAGAGTTGGAGTTATAGCTTTCATGACATAACAGTTGTATGTATGTGTGTACTCTGTAATTCATTCTAAGGTACTTTAAAAAGTTAACAGCAAATGTCATATTTTACACTTATCATGCAGTCACCTGGTGCCTATAATTACTTTGCATTAATTCCAAAACCAACTCTGAATAAGGAAAGTTATTTACTTCAGATTAAAGCTTTTAAAACAGTGGTCCCAAAGTCTGGGGGGGGGGGGCAAATTATCTCTTGGGAGGGCACGAGCTATTAAGATATAGTCAATAACTGTGCAATAAGGCAAAATTAAGCATTTTAATGTATTTTTTTATTAATGGAAATAATAAGTAATTAATACAAAACATGAAGTATTTTAATGTATATCTGAGTGCTATATCTCATCACTTAACTCACTCATTTAGAAAAAAAAAGATAGGGCATGCAATAAACTATATTTATTAAAGGGGGACATGGATGACAAAAGTTTGGGAAATGCTGGCTTAAAGCATGTTTACATTCAATGTTTATCAAATTTCCTAGTGTGTTTAGAATTTAAGTACGTCTATTATGTTAAGGGTAATATTGACCTAATGCAATTTCAAACAAACAGAAAAAGCCGCAAGATCACAGATATCTTTATGTAGCTTTTACTATTTTATGTTAAATATTAGAAAATAATGTCAACTCTCATCATAACAAACTCAAAAAAATATATTAAAATATTATGAGAACCTGGATTGGGTCAAACAGCCCCAAAACATAATAGAAGATATAATATGAAAAATCTTAGCCTTAGTTTAACCTTTTGTTTGGATAAAAGATGCATATACATGTTTAACATTAAGTTAAATATCATATTTGCATAATTGAGTATATTAGAGACTTGAATGTACTTATTTTGTTTTTTGGTGCTCAGTTATAGATTCTGAGTTGAATGTTTCAAGAATGCCAACTTTTGTTTGTCAAATATTATATACAACTTCAAGGTGTGCTGTTTCCACTCTTAATTTTTAATCCCCTTTGATGACTATTTTTGTATTAAAAATGCAAAACACCATAAATAAGAAAATATAAATGTTCTCCATGATACTGTTCAAATTGTGGAAATGTAACATATTAACTGATAGTTTCCAGTCAAGTGTATTTTTGACAACTTAAATAGGCTCAAATATTTAAAAATTATAAAATCAACTTCATTTCTACTCACTAATAAATACCTGTTCTAGCATTATCATTTTTCATAAATTTCAGATACAACTCTCAGAGAAATTTGTGCTTCAAAAAATTGTAAAACAAAGTTCATTTACCTGTTCATCTTCTAACATAGGAACAAGTGCCAATGGTATCTGACATTTCTCAATTAAGAGAGACGGAAAATCTTGTAACTCTTCTGGTGGCTTGGTATTTTTTTCAAACAGCGCTAACATCTCTTCTCTACCATACCGATAATCAGAAAGTTTGTATTTTGGAGGTCCCCCAAGCATTGGAGGTGGAGAAGTTAGGCTATTTCCATGAGATAGGTTTCTCAACCTGAAAAAAAAAAACGTTTCTAGCTGACAAATCACTTAACAGTTTTACACATATGTACAAGTACTCATTACAGAAACAACTTCAGAGTGAGAAAAGTGCACCACCTAAGTATTTGCTGACAAAAAAAATTACAGCTTAGTTGTCCATTATATAATCAAACAATCATATATTATCTTTAACATTCTGCTATTAATAACTGCCTAGAAGGCTGAAACACATTATCTTTTCAGTGTCTGAAATAAGACTTGCAGATTGGGATGTCAGTACACAACCTTCAGGTCAATTATGGTCATATGCAATAAATTAATTGTTCACACTTGAATGAACAAGTTAGATGACTAATAAAAATTACAAACTTTGGTGTTACATTGTCCTAAATCAAATATCATATTAGAAAGCTCATTAGTTGATAGAAAATAATGAATTTAATTAGGAACTTCACGAGCAAAATATAACCGTCTTTCTCTTTGTCATACTTCAGCCACAGACGGTCATCTTACCAGGAAATTTGGAGCATTCTTTTGAGTTTGTTTTGATCATATTTGCAATTGGCCTCTTTTTTCATACTTTATACCCATTTTGCTTTAATCACTCGTCTTTGACACAAAGTTAAAGCGAAGCTTGCTTAGCCATTCCAGATCCACAATTTATATCGATAACTGTATCTAAGTCTAATGTATCAAAACATAGAAAATTTAAAAGACGGAAATGAATGTGGTGTTATCAAAATCCTTTTGAGTGGCAACTTGTTATTAGTCGTGAACTGCAACAGGTTTGTAAGTCATTATAACAAACACTCTTATTGGTAAGCAGTGTGTGTGTGTAGTCTTGATAATCACATCACTGCAGAAATCATAGTGGGGTGCACACAGTCATACTACTCATAATTCATATGGTACTCTGAAAGTGCCAATATGAGCTACATGTCTAAACTATCATTTGATTGAGCCATGTTGCATTTGTCCTATGGACAACATAGTAGTTCACTTGAGTTATCCAGCAATAGTTATGGTTGTCTCAGACAACTGGAAATCACTTATTTCAAACACTGTTTAAACCTTGGTCCTAAAGGAAAAAATCACAGAGTATAATTTCTTTCATACATGTGATGTGCCTTATTTAATTTACCAACATTTCTCAGGCCCAAGCTATGTTGTGATGGAATGATCCCTCTTGAAATAAATTAGATAATGCTTTTATATTATCTTATATGTATGTATCAGATGTGAGCTAATCTTTATGATGTGTTCATGAATTATAACAACTAAGAAGTAAAAGCAGGGAAGAGTATGTAACAATATGTCAACCACACTATATCTGAAATATCCAGTGCTGATGATGGCTTTCACCCAGTACTGGGGTTCATCAGGTGGGCTTAGATACAACAGAAATATTACTGTCTAAGCACTATTTATATCATCAGTTTCATGAACAACAACTGCTTTGGTATGAACTAGAATAAGTAAATGAAATCTAATTATTATCAATTACATTTAAGTAGTCTACAAATCAGAATTAGGGTAAGGATTAATAAAACAATATTACTTATCAATACTATTATTCTTTTACTTGAATGAACTTTTGCTTTCTTTTTTTGATTGAGCATGCTATTAACAATGAATTTTATAATTAATGACATAAAAAAGACTGCTATGTTGGTGCTGTAGAATAATAAAGAGCCATTGCTTAAAACATGCCCAGTCCATGAAGTTAACTTTTTTTAAGTGCCATTAAGGGACAGTCATAAAAAAATTTAGGTTCCAAAGAGATTTTTGGGTGCTGAAAAAACAATTAACCCCAAAACTGCAAGTGCCCATTTACTGTTAAGTTTGTTTGTTTTTCTTTGAATACATGAGCATTTACAATTACATCCAAAATTATCTTTTGTTTCAGTTTTTTTTTTTTGTGTCTGGGACTTTCCTACATCAGGCAAATAACACCACATGGCAGAAACCTAGAGCTTAGAAGGCTATCCTATAGATATAGATGTAAGCAGTCATAACATGGTTGTTATGCTTTATTCTATGTCTACATCTAAACCTAGTGCTTAGATTGTGTAAGTCAATAAAACTATACGCTAACTGGAACCTGCACTTTTGATGTCCAACTTTAAAGCCTTGACCAATATTGCTAAAACCCATATCTAGGACTTCTAACTGGCATTAGGACACCTCTATTGTTTGAAATGTTAGTCTAGATGTTGGCCTAGACATAGTATATAGAATGTAATAATAATAACATAAATATTACTACTACTATTATTACTAATTATAATTTCATATATACATATATAATTTCTATATATGAATATCGTAGGTTCATATCCCCATTAGAAAGTGGTTTGTTTAGCAACTTAGTAAAATATATTTTGATAGCTATAGCTATCTTGGAAAGTTTGAAAACTACTAGGAAATGAATAAGTATGAAAGTAGAGAGTCTATTTGGATAATATAGCATTCTTGTGTTAATAAGTAACAATATTTTAACTTCTCCACACTAGTTGGAGTAATGTTTCATTTTAATAATGATGATATGATACCAGTTAACTTTTTAAAGTTAACTGTGTAACACTGTAACTAAATGTTCAGAATATTTTACATGAAAGAAGAGACTGCCACTATAATAATATAGTATTTTGAATTAGTCAAATTACCATATAGTCCTAAAGTAATCTAAATAAGTCAAAGTTAAACTAAAAGTAACGTTAATATATTCTGTAAGTAATTAACTCAGTCTTGTTATAATCCAATGATTTCAAAGCTTGTATCTTTATTTCTAGTCACGATTCATACGAAAACAGAAACAGTTAAAAACAAACATTTCAAATTCTTTAATCACAATTAAATAGTTATAATTATTTAAATAATATTTGGAAAAAAATTATGGCATTGGTAAATACAATGCCTATTTTCAAATCGTTTTATGTTAAAGTCATTAGTTAAACAGTCATATCACATATAATTTCACTTGTTTTAGCCACCAACAATATGTAAAACATCTTCTTCATGAGTATTCTAATTTTTAAATAATGAAAAACCAACACTGTAATTGGTCTATGTTGTAAAAGCTACAGGTGTCTTAACAAATACTAACTTTGATGAAAAATCTCTTAAGTCTAAACATATTGTTAGTGTGTCTGGAAAATGCTAAGGCATGAAAAGTTACCATAGCAATGCTTAATTGACAGTCATATTGTTGTAGTAGCTTAGAAATAATCAGTTACTGACTGAGGCCTTAATCATATTGTTAGAAACTCCATCTGTGTTAATTTCAGCCTCAAATATCTTTTATGGTAACTAATCGCCCAATCAAATAAAAACACTAACACATTTCTAATACTATATGGTAGTGTAAGGAAATCTGGCTGATTTGTATCAATTTCTGAAGCAACATGGAGGGAGGGTGGCTTATACTTATACAACATTATATAATAAAGTTATTAATTTCTGGAAAAACAGAAAGGGTACATGGGGGGGGGGGGGTCCACCCTAGATCTATACCTACTTGTACAACATTAAAGTAATTAATTTCTGAAAAACAAAATTGATGCAAGGTCCAGACCCCCTGAACTCCTCTTCTAGATCCGCAGTTGCATATACAACATTCAATAATACACTTATGCAATTACAAGTTAGAAAAATAACACAATCATGGGCACTAATCTCTACATTAAGGTGGGAAACAGACAATTTACGAGAAATATTGCATGACATCATTAATTATAAATAAAAAGGTTCAGTGACTTGTAGAGGGAAATGTTTCACATTATTTGGTAACATTGTCAACTTTGTTTGTTTGTATCTTATTAAATGCAAAAATGTAATCATACAATTGTTGTAATAATAATAATAATTGGGCAGCCTGATTATGACCTAAACAAATGTGGTCAAAACATGTAGCAAATTATGTTTTACAAAAATAAATAATTGTGGTTTAAAAAGTGTATTACTTATATTAATTAATACCACAAAATATACGAGTAAACCAGCTGGGAATATCACTCTGATATGAAGATAACTGATTAGTTAAATGTAACTGATTAATGATCCTGTGAATTAATGAAGTAGCAAATTCCACTAATCACTACTGATATTTCAATGAATGGGAAATACATATTAGTAATTACAATACATATTTATGTACTTTTTGAACAACTCTACTGAATATCTTTTTATCTACTTATACAATAATATTAAGAATAATAAAATCCAATATTTGATATCATTAGCTTTATAATTCTGATGCTCAGCTAAACATCTATAACACAAGTCCTCATATTTCAATATAACATTTTTAAGAATGATGTGCCCTTTTTTTAGAATTAAAAATTTGTTTAGGGATTTACATCAGTCTTTTTAAGCTTCACAAAGGACAATTATTGCATGTTTTGTTGTAATTTTAATATAAAAATTAAGAGATACAGGCTTGAAAAGAATTTCTTTCAAGATTAAATTTTGTACACATCACACACAAATTCAGATACTATTGCCGACTACTTACTAATGAAACACAAGTCTAACATGAATGCTAAAATTGAAGTAAAGAAAAATTATTTTGCACTGTGGGATTAGTATATGGATTTATGTCTAAAGGCTTGTCAAACTTCATGTGACATTATTGGAGTTATATATTGGTAACAGTGAGTGTCAGCAACTGAGAATCAATGCATTCTTATCGGTTTTTGTTTTCTTATGAATTATTTTTATGACATTACATAGTAAGTGCATTGTTTAAAATTAGCCACATTATTTTTGAGGTTATTTTTATTTCTTGTCCATGTACTTAGATTTGCTTTGATCGAAAGTTATTGATCATCATTCACGTAAATTCAGTAAAATTTCATCATTTTCTTCTAAGAACTTATGAGTGAAAGCAAAGAAAAATATACTGTAATAAGTAGGCATGATAAACACAACATTGAAAATAACTATGTAGAGTTAAAAAATAGATATAACACTAAATATTTTAGGAAGTAATAAATAAAATTCAAATTATTCTAAAACTTATGTATGGAAACAAACAAGAATATGTTATAACATGCCAACAACACAACATTTGCCACATTCTGTGCTGACGAGGCCTTTTGTTCCATACCAGGGCTCATCAGACCAGCTGGGATTCAACAGACATGGTAGTGATCAAAGCACTATTTATATTATCAACTTTCATGAAAAATTACTTTTATGGTGTGAACTCAATGAAATAAGTTAATTGTAATTGTTCTCAATTTTATCTACTTACACACTGGATTTTAGTTAAGTATTAATAACACATTATTCTATATTATAAGTTACAAAAAAAGCAATTCAAGGTTAACAGAGGCTTTATATAATTTAGACTGTAACAGTACTGAATGTTACAATTATGTAAAACAAGTTCTGCTCACTGCACAGTAACCATTTGTTATATATTTACAAGTACTTGTCAAAATTAGCAGAAGCAACCTACCATTCAGGTCCAAACTTCAAAGCACTTTCAGCCATTGTTGAACTTGGTAGACTGTGGATAAATGCATAGAAAAAAATTTTTTTAAAAAAAGATATTGTAAACTATCAAAAATAATTGCATATTATTTAATAATATCTGAACAGCATCAGGGATAGAAATAATGAAATAAAATCACATTTACTTAAGGGGAAAACTCTCAGGAAGATTACATTTCAATATGAATTGTTTTTATTACTTCATTCATGCAATATGTTCACTTTCATTGGCCATAGCTAAAGAAATATGGATGGACCATGCATTCCAAATTGGGAAAGACAACTAAAAACATGAAATTCCTTAAGCAAAGTCAAATTCCTTTGGGATGCAGGAATGTAATATTTCAATCCCTGAGCATCTTTATTTATAACAAATAGCTTTTATTTTATGTAAAAATTTACACATGCAGTCAAAACAGTTGTCTTAATATTACTGATGGGGCCCGTAACACATCTACTTTTTTAAAACATATTTTTCAAAACTATATATGTACCAAACTATTTGTGAATCCATGACCATGTTAGTTATTATTTTCTTATTACTTTATATGGAGCATTGTAGCAGGCAGACTTAAAATTTTTCAACCTTATGTAATATGCTGATCCCATCTGTAGTTAAGATATACAAAATCCAAGTTGGTAATTTAAGAGTAAGGAGACATAAGCACAAAAATTTAATTACTGAGCTACATTATGTTTCCTCCTAATTATTGGTAAAACACTTACTCTAAGAGCTGCTATACTGTTATACTTCTGTTTTGAATTAAAGTTGAGATATAGAACTACAGCTTTCCTGTTAAGAAAATATATGTATTAACATATTTCTAAAATGTACAATTTAAAACTATATCCATTTCCTCAAACTTTGCTTTATTTATCTAGGAAATGTTCCTCAAAAAAATAAAAACACAACTTAATAAAAATTATGTGTAGGAAAAAATTGATCTAAAAGCACTAATAACTTGATCAACAACTAGAAGCCTAAACAAGAAAGCTAAAATTAAGTCTACACAACTGAAAGTAGAAAACCATTCATTTCCTGTTCTAAACAGAAGCCACTCTATTTATAGACACCTTTACCTCCAAACTAGGCCATACAATCAACTGCATTTGGTTCACATAACATTCACTTCACAAGCCCATTTCATAAGCCAAAAAAATGAAGTATAATAAATGTCAAAATCTATGTAGATTACTATCCTTCAAATTTAGAACAGGCATACTTCAAGTGATCTGTTTTTTAACAAGTTCTGTTTAGCTATATTTTTACTGCAGATGTTTTTTACAGCTATATTCACTTAATCACCTCCATTAATTTTCAGTAGTGAGATACAATTATTTTGCACCCATAAAACATGCAATTGTATGTCAATTAAAAGCAAGCTCATTCTGAGCAAATATTTTAACATTTTAGCTTTTTACACAGCTACCTTATTGCTAATGCTGTATTTAAGATATAGTATTTCTAAAGTCTTTAACAAATATACAAGTTCACACAATTTAAAAGTATTTTATTTATTGCACTGCAAAATTAGAAAAAGTAATAAATGCAAAAATTAAAAATTTTTTGTCTCCTTAAATATCTAACATGAAAAAGACACTTGCTTAGGAATGCCATTCAATTGTTGGAAGTGTTATTCATGTTAATTTAAGAAGGTGACATTATATGAGTGAAGTTAATTAGGGTTCTGTTTCATAGTTTAAGTTACCATTTTACTGTGCAATTTTTTTAAAATAACTAAAAGAGAGAAATAATTCAGTCTAAAATAAGAATGCATTTACATGGATATTATTTCAGATTTTTTTATGGTGTTGGGTAGTTTTTTTTTGTGACTGATATAGGGCAGGGCATTTGAGTTCTGAAGATGCACTATGTGTATAAACACGGTCTGATTGTATTCTCCAAGATATAATTATAACTGTGCCTAAAATGACTCAGTTTTAAGGGTACCTAGCATTTTTACACCAAAAGCTACCATTTAGAAATAAAACTCTCATATGTGGAGAGAAAAAAATTGGGGATGGAAAGAAGTCTCTCCTACACTATGAAGAGAAAATGCTTGCATTTAGGTTTCTCGTATTTATCAGAGGTTGCATTTATGTAAAATTCTGTTATATATATGCAGGAAATTTTTATGAAATGCAAAAAATAATAATACCATGTTTTTAAAATGCAGATGTAATAAAACCTACTGGTTCAAATTACCAAGACACTACTACTAGTTTTACAAGCCAAACAATCTACCATATTCATTAGTTTGTAGTTCACTTCCTTCCTCCTCTATAAAGAAAAACACAGGTTGTTTAAGTTAATTTCAACTGACTAGCCATGAAAACAAAAAAGGGTAGTGACTAAGCAAAATTAATTTTAAGCTTTATGTTGTTTTTTAGAAAGAAAAAAACAATATAAAAAATTTTAAACTGAAACAGAAGTTTTAATAAGTACACAGTAGTTACATAACAGAGTAGCAAAAATAAAGAGCCTGGTCATCTTCATTTTGATTAATTACTTAAATGTGCATGCATCCTATTAAGATGGTTACTTTAACAGCTTTAAATCTTTGAAATATTCTTTCACCATCACCTTCAATTTTTTGTTTGAACATTTGCTTTTAGATTCCTAATAAATTAATTAATCTGTTCAGTAACATTGTTTTTAACTGAACCTTTAAAAGTTTTAAGCATCATCATATTTACTGTTGTGAGTAGACATATACACCTAAACTCCCTTTTACTTAATTTTTATTTAACATTTCATATAGATATTGTGTTATAGACACAATAATGCATCTTCAATTTCTCAAAGACTATGTTTAAATCAAAAACTAAACACACACTATGAACATCACTTTTAATAAATTGTTTTCTTAGTTTTGAAAACAGTTTTTACTTCCTTTCTGTCTGGGTTGAAGTCTACAAGTTGATATGGTTTTACTTTTATAATTATAACAACCAGTTACGTACCTAACTGTGTAACTGTTTTCTCCTAATTCTACCCTTGGGATTACTTGTTGAAAGCACAAACATCTATGATAAACCCTATTTAATTTATGACAAAAGTAGATATAATAATTTGTCAGTTGATGTACCAAGGCTCTAATAACTCCCTTTCATTTTATGACACAATATATGTTAGTTTGTCTTTTTATTGCATTCTTAATAAAGTTATATTTACATATTTACAGAGCTAAGGGTCTAGTTAAACACTCACTGAATCATCTGTGTATGATAAAGGTCAAAAGTTACAAGTTAATTTAGTTGAAGAACTTTACATGTAATTTTGTTTCAACTGAGATTAATTTTAAATGCACAAGTTTAGACTCTGATGCTTCTTGTTCTAAATTTATGACTATAAATCATCTATACAAATTTTGTCACATTAACTTTTATTCAACAAATGACAGCAAAAACAAAATTACACTTGATAGGTCTAAGGAAGTGAAGAGTTACATTTAATTTGGATTGGTGATCATAGTTTTTGGACAGTAAAGAAGGCACACAAGGATAAGTAAAGTGGCAAAGGCTGTTAAGCTCCACAAGACTATCACAACATCCAAAAAAAATAATTAAAACATGAAATCCATGATAAATGTAATTCTGCTTATCCCTATACCTAGCTAAAAAAATTTTTAAATTGTTACCTACAAACTGTAGTAGATGTGCTGAATGACCTTTACTTTACTTAACTAAGTTCACTCTCACTTTTCATAAGGCATTTTTCCTACAGTCTATTGCACTTAAACACAAATGTCATTACGTTCTGTGGCAAATTCAACAATATTTTTTTTCTACTGATTAAGGGTTTAAAAGTTCTACAGAATATCACGATCCTTTAAAAACTTTCACATCTACACTTTAAATCCTTTGTAAATTGTTTGTAGCAGTAAGAAGCTGCTTTATTGTACTGACCACCTTTTACTTTACCTTCCATCACTTAATACTTAATACTATCCATACAAGTTTCATATATATAGTACGACATTACATTATTAGTTGACTTAGATCAGTTTTTGCTAATTATTTTCTTTGCCACATTTACAATTACCGTACATTCTCATTGTAAGTCTTATTATTATAGAACTATTTCACGGCTTATAAAGTTCACATTTCAGCTTTTACAGTATATTTAACTTCATTTATTGCTTCCCAATATCTGCTTCATATGTTTCGCTAAGTGACAGAAGTTAAAGTGGGGGATAGTTGTGTTAGACACACCTCATGGTATGTTTAACATTATTTTCTTAGTATTGTATTTAAAACTGTTATACAGAACAGTAACATATTTTATAGGGTGACCAGATTTCCAAACCAGAAACTGGGACAGACCAATCCTTGCCCCTAATTTCAAATTGGTTATTACAAATTTTATTTAATTTACTTTAAATTTATTAAATTGTTCCATAATATTTCTAAATATATTAACATTGGCATTGTTTCTAGAATAAACACACAAAAAATTGGTACTTCATAACCAGGTATATTTAAGAATCCATAACATTTTCAAACATACTACTATTAAGTTTTAGCATTACCTTCAAATTTTTTTGGCATATTTTTGTGATGAATGAATGGAATGTAGAAATTATATTTTCTTCATTAAAATAGTCATAAAATTCAGTATATGACTGTCTATGGTGCATTTTGATGATGAGCAGACCTGGGTTCCCCAACATTCACAGACAGAACATTTGAGAGAGTTTAGCAGCAGCAAAATAAGTTTCCAACAATGAGCAAGTCAAGCAGGCCTGTTACATTCATGATTTCATGTGACTGACCTTTTGATGTACATTGTTACATTTTATGCATCTTGAAAATTTTTTCAGGACACTGGAACAACTACCAAAAAATGGAACTGTCCCAACAAAACCAAGACTTCTGGTCACCATAGTACTGTAGTAATTTATCTTAGATGCCACGTACCTCTAAAGTTACACTGTTGGAGCTGTTTAATGGGTTTTCATTGGTCATAAGATTTTTGGGGGGAAAACAGTATAAAGTTTAGCTTATACTCAGTTATACTGATGTTACATTTTTCAACAAACATTAAATATGTGACAGTACTGAAAACCAACAAATAATGTTTCTGTACACTATTATTTCACAATTGCTACTTTCATTAACTTCCTGTTCAAAATGGATTAATTTGACCCACCTTGGAAGTGTTAAACTATACATATCTTCATGAAATTTGACAAGCTTTTAATAAACATCACAAGTCTGTTGTACAAAAAAAAAATCAATTTCCAAAGCCTTTACTGAGTCAGGCAGAGTGAAAGGTGATTTTCATGTTAAGAATAAAAATAATTTCATTTTGAGTTTACTTACAGATTAAGTATTATCTTATTACAAGTTACAGCTTTTACAGTAAAGATTGTTCTTTACAAGTACAGGTACTTAAAAATGATTGAAACATGTATCTGTTCTAAAAGATAATCTTCCTTACTGTAAAAGCTACAACTTGTAAGAAAAATAATTATTTTTATCTTAGTTTTCATATTTTATTTGCATAACCTCTACAACCTCCTAAATGAATATCAAAAGTTTTTCTTGGTAAAACTTTAAATCTTATTATTTTCTCTACCCTAGCACCAAATTTAAAAAATTCATCTACGTACAATGAAAAGTTAAAAAATATGAAAAAGAAAATTAATACTTATTTTTCTTCTTTAAATGCATCGTGTCTTTCCAGATATTCAGTTTAACCTTCAAAAATTCAACTGTTAACTTTTACACAGCTGTTTTCTTTTAATTTTGTTTTACTTCCAGACTTTGTTCCAGAGAAGCTGTTTATTACTCGAGATCACAGTAAAAGCCATTATCTATTTCCTACACACGGATAAGGTAAATAAACTGATTGAGCTATGCATAGTTCTTGTGATCTTAAAACTTTAGATTATTTTATTCTTGTTACCCAGGTTAAGATGTTTTGATTTTTACATTTTAGTTACTTTCTAAAATATATTAACTAAGTAAAAAATGTACATAAAAATTTAGCACTTGCTTTAGGTGTTGAGGCCCATTGGCACTATTTTTTCCACTGTTTGTTGTCTTAACATAACTCACATAGCTTTCAAATATGCATTTTAAAACAAAAATATATCAGAAACTAGAATATACCAAAACTACTATAATTTACCTGACTTTTTAACTGTTACTGCTAGAAGCAATGACTTCACTCAACATACAATGACTTTAACTGCTAAATATAAGCTATCTAATGATTCCTGTGCAACATAATAAGCTCTTTCTGCTGATTATAAACTTGTCCATCATACAGGTAGATGTGATGTATATAACTGACTTGAAAAGATGGGAGAGGCTTCTGTAGTAAGTTCAACAAATTTATTGATATCTCAGCAAATCAAGTAGGTAGGAAGTTCACATTTTGTATTCTTAGTAGTTATGTTTTTAATTGGCTGCAAGCCTCACCAACCAATTTTTGATATTAGAAAATCTCGAAAAAAGAAATCAAAGCCAGATGCATCACGTGAAACAGGAAAGTGAAGATTTGGAAGTTTTTTTTATATTTACTCTTGAAATTTAAATAATATTAAAATTTGAATTATAAATTACATTTTAAATCTAATTTTACTGGTATATATTTAAAATAAAGTTGTTTAATTAAACTCTGAACATAATTCTGGAAAACGTCATGATATGCATATTTTGACTCTATCAAACATATAGGGTTAACGATATCGGTTAGAATAATTAATACATCTAATTTTATTTTTTATTACAGAGATTGTTTTGCAGTGTTAGCTTAATATATGTATTAAGGACTAACCTAAATCTCCTAAACTAGCAGAACCTCATGAGGGTACTAGCAGAGAGGGTCCCCAACTGATGAAACAATGTGTTCTATTTCTAAGTAAGAATGTAAGAAAGGTATAATTACCTCTACTTATTATCAGGTTGATTTTTAGTTTTGCTTTAAGTAGGTAGTTTACTTTAACTAAAAGTTAATATTAATTATAATGAATTAATTATATTGGTATCAGTAAAAATACAAAATGATAAATTTTTTGAGGTTATTAGGGTGATGAGTAAAATTATGAAGAATGTTCTTTATTAGAAGGTGAATTAACTAGGCTTTGTGACTGATTTCAAGTTTGGATGACGAGTTAAAAATAATCAAAAAGGGTAGGAGCTCATTTTTAAAATGATGTAAGCAAATTGGCTATCATTTATAATAAAAGTTTTAACATTTACAAGTTTTCAAGAGATGATGTGGTGGAGCCACACATGAAGGTTAAATAAAGCAATTTAAAAATATTCACAGGAATTAGACACCTAGGAATTTTTTGTTTGTTTCTTATGACATTTGTCTTTTTGCTCATAGCAAATAATTATTTCCTTTTAAAGCTACATAAATACTTCTGTACTTAAATAAGTCAGATAATGATACCTAGTACTTGCAAGCATGATGATCTAGATTATGCTGCTCCATGACATTTGAAGGAAAGTCATTATTGATCGTGCAACATTTAAGTTCTTGATCAGAGTTATATAGCTACTTCAGAAGACAATAAAAATCCAAAAAGAAATCACAAAATACATTAAAGTTTGTTTGTAATTAAGCGCAAAGCTACACAATGGGCTATCTGTGCTCTGCCCACCACAGGTATCGAAACCCAGTTTCTAACATTGTAAGTCCGCAGACATACCACTGTGCCACCGGGGGGCAATACATTAATGAAAATAAAAACAAGATAAAACTGGTTGGATATGTAAACATTAATTGTTAAATCATAATAATTCTGGTTCTGTATTTTTATTTTATTTTAGGCAGCAATACCAACTCCACAATACATCAGTTTAAAATAATTTTGTGTCTATTGACTTAAATGGGGAAAATAAAATTATGAAGAGGACAATTACTTCCTTGAATTTCACTTGTCACAGGGGTCAAATATTTGGCAAATCACCTTAAATAATGAACTTGCCCACCAGAACTCATTGTGGGAAAAGCTCTTTCACTAAAAACAAAGCCCATTACCTGGATTTCATCAACATTGTTCAAGTTTAGTTTTTAATAAAATAGACACTTTCAACTTTGTAATTATAAACTTTACATTTCCTAATAAGTTATGTAACATTGTTTACTATTCCAGTTTGTTTGAGATAAAAAAGTTTATTCTAAATACAAGACTTCATGGACAGTTTGTAAAATCACACCCATTTTCACAAACAAGTTTTCTCCTATTGCATTTTGAACACAAGATTCAACAATATTCTTGCTACTAATTATAGATTTAAATGTTTTACAGAATATCGCAACCTTTTTGAAACTTTCATATAAGACTAACTTTTTATAAATTGTCATACTAAACCAAACTAGTGTATTTACCACTATTAGCTTTATATCCCATTTGTTTATACTATTACTATATATAGTTAACATTACCTATATAAAAGTTTATATAAATTGTTACTAGTTAAGTTACATTAGTTTTTGCTGATTACTTTTATCATATTTACCATTGCTGTAACTTCCTTTTCTAAGTCTTATTATTATTAGTGAACATTTTTGAATAGTCTACTTACTAGTTGTTACTGAAAATTTAACTATTTACTTTTCTATTTTCAACTCCACATGTTAAGTAACAAAGGTTAGTTAAAGTGAAAGTAGTTGTGTTAGATACATCTCATAGTATGTTTAATATACTGTTGTTTTTTTATTACTTTTAACACTACACCCAAATAATAATGAGTCACACCAATTAATCTCAGATGTCAGGCTCCTCAAAAATTACACTATCAAGAGTTATTTATTGGGTTTCATGGGAGACATGACATATCTAGAGAAGATTGTGTAAAGCTTTACTTATAAATGATCATAGTGATGTTGTGTTGCTCAATAACATCAATTCTATGACAACACTTCAAACTAACAATTAGCGTTTGTGTGCTCTGTTAAGTATACTCTGTTCTTTCATTGGTTACTTTTATTAACATTATTAGTTAGAAAGTTCAGTGATACTTAGTTTTTCTTTTAATTTTTCATTATTATGCTTTTATTATAGATTGTTTTGTACTGTTAGCTTAGTATATAAACTCAAGACTAACCTAAGTCTCCTGAGCTGAACAAAATATTGCTAAAAGCAAGAGTACCCAACTGATGAAACAATACATTGTAATCTTTATAAAAAATAACATAATGAAAGTATATTTAATTACTACACTCATAACCAGGTTGATTTTCAGTTTAATCTAAATAGGTAGCTTTCTTTGATTGGAATTAATATGAGAAAGAGTAAGATTTATCATAACTTGATTCACACATTTAATACAGATGGCAACCCAGACAGTAATGTGACTGAAGAAAAATATCTTGTCTTTATGGTGGATTAGACATGCAAGCCATTAAAATAGTGCTCTGTTGCTAGTAGCAAAGCGAATAGAATTTTAGGGTGTATTTAAAGATACAGTGATAACAAATCTAAAATAAGAAGAAATTCTATATTCTAAGAACTTAAGAGTGAAAGTAAAGATTATATAACAATATGTCCACCATGCTGTACATGCCATCTCCACTGCTGACGAGGCCTTTTGCCTAATACCAGGACTCATCAGGCTTATGGAATACTAGTTAAGCCTAACTCAGAATACCATGCATGGACAGATAACTTATTGGAAAGTTTAACAGGAGTGCTACTATGATCATTTCAGGGTTAGAAGGATTATCTTATGGAGATATATTAAGATCTCTTAAGTTATTTTCTCAAGAGAAAAGAAGGATAAGAAGTAATCTTATTGAAGTTTACAAGATTATCTAGAGGATCAACAGAATAAGGGTATCTGATTTTTTTGTGCTAAATTCTGAAGACAAGAGGAGAGAATACAAGATGATGGTTTGGCAAACACAAACTAGGCTTCAGTTAAAACAGTTTTATTTTATTAACAGAGAGTCTAGCTTATGGTATAAGTTGTCATTAACAGTGGTGGAGTTCAGCACTATAAAAATAATTTAAAAGGAGAACCAATAATTTCTTGAAAAGTAAAGGTTAAGGTAAAGTTTTTATTCTTTCACAAGGGTAGGTGTGCAGGGACATCCTTGAATAGTCTTTTGTTGCCCATATGTCATGTTTTCAGCCTGAGAAGGGCTTTTCTTTAGTATTAAAGAAATAATTCTATGACTAAGAAAAAATTATAAGAATAAGTCTTAACAGCCCCAATCCTGGTGTGTTTTTAACAACATTATTTTTAAGTTAACATGTGAAATGGTTTACCAATTGACCTATACTATTTGTTATTTAGACTTATTTCAGCTGCATATGTGAATGAGGTACATTTGTGTTGGCTTCTTTAGTTAGTGCTTTTGTAGATGGAGGGGTGTCTGTGAAAATCCAAACAGCCTTCAACTAAAGACATTGTGCTTAAGTTCTTAACATTATTTAATTTTTAGAACTGTTATCATTTATGACAAAAAAATACCATTTTATAGGAGAGTTAAACAATTATATAAACCTAAGAATTTTAAGTTGTCATCAAAATGAATTGGAAAACAATTTTGCACTAAAGTTGTAACATTCTCTTTCTTTCTTGTGTGTGTGCCTATATATATACGTATATCTGTCATTGTCACTGTGCCAAGAGCTACATTCAGTCTAGGTAATCTAACTTTTAAGTATTCATAATAGTTATAATGCATCAGTATATTCTGACAATAATTACTCACAATACATACTAGACAATGAAACCTTTTCAGCATTTATTTACATAAATGATAGTTTAAGCAACAGAAATGTTTAACAGGGATAGTATAAGTAACTTGAAATGATCAAATGATTACTAACTCATTAGTTTCAGTTTTAACCATACACTGACAAACTCTGCCTCAGTATGTAAATTTATAATTATATATACATATACACATATATATATATATGTATATGATCAAGTAAACGATTATATTCATCTGTGAACTATTTAATTTGTTTTGTCCTTCACAGTCTTTAGGCTTATACTTTCTACATACATTCAGTAAATCATGTGTTACATCAGCTTAGAATAATGTTGTTGATTCACATCAAGTACTTTAGTGAAAATAATCACTGTGGAGTAGTGATTTTCAATAGCATTGCGGTTATTCATAACCTGCTTATGATTTTTTCTTCTTTTTTTTTCTGGTAAGAAATGTTCACAATCACTCAAAGAAATAGGCTTAGTTGAACTACAACATAAAGCTTCCACTCATTGTTGTCAGGCTATTCGTGTGTTTAAAGCACAGTAAAGAAAGTGCTACTAAGACAAATCTTACACAATTTTTACAATATACATACAGTCAATTCATTGTTACACTTCACTTTGCATGAGAATGTCAAAATTAATGACATGAAAATTAATAATGGCTGCATAACCACTGAAAATAATAGCAATTAGAAGTAGTCTATTGGTGTTTTACACTCAAATTGCAGTACATCAAACTGAAATAAACAATTCAAAATATACCAACCTCAATAATTACAGATATGTTTGCCATGCTAAAATAAAGGTAATTTTCCCTATAAAATATTTTCATCTTAATGTTTGACTCTTGCTTGTGTGTAAAATCATTGTACAGTTAAAAGCAACTTTCTCATCCCAACAATTCACAGTAATTAATTAATTTTGTAAATCTAGTAATTCATAAGTTTTGCCACATTCTTCAGTAAACAGGAACGTAGTGCTATATGAACTAATAAAAAATTACTTCTCGTTAACTAATTATACCTACAATATATAACAAACAAATGTAGCTATGGTAAGATAACTATATAACCTAGTATAGGCTTAAAATTGTTAAATACAGAAACAAATAATTCAACTCACTAGGAATTGAGTAGCAATACTACTACTTCTACTAGCATATGTCACACTTTAGCTTAATCATATGGGATATTTTTATTTCTTAGTCTTAGTTAACTTTTTTGCACAACCCCATACGGAGAACAAATTATACCAAAAAAGTAAAAATAATTAATTACTTTCGTTTACAATACAATAAATCAATGCATTTACAAAATCAACGAATGAGAGGATAATAATCATAAATGGTGGTCAGTAGAGAAAATTACACTTCAGACTTGGCCGAACTACATCGTCTTGCAGCTCAGAATCAGACTACAGTTTAGTAATCTGATCCTCCGTCATACTCATAAACTCAATTCTCTATTTTTTGTGTCTGAGTAATCTAACAGTGAATGAATATATGTAAACTAAATACGAACTGCTTTGTATAATAAACTCGAGATATAAGTACCAATGCATCTTTATTCGTCTTTCTTACCTTTTTGTGTGAGTTAAGAGGTTTTAGGCAAATATCAGCCGACGACACGACAGCATAGAAGAAAGGTGGCCGCACCTTGGGTCACGTGACTGTTAGATTGAATCCGGGATCTTTTAAAAAATTCATTTGATATATATTAAATTAAATGATTTATACCCAATTTAGGTATCCTGCAACATAAATTAGAAAAAGTTAATTAGTTAATGTGACTATTAGTACTATAAATTGCTATATAATTTGTGATTTGTGTGGTATTTTTATGTTTAAAGTTATTAATAGCTTGGTAGTCCCCATCAGATGTTAAGAATCATTAAGTTGAGGTTCTGAGGCCAAAAGCCAGGGGGCGAAACTTTAAATGTTTAAATTACCTAAAATAATAAAATGAATAACAATGTTACTATGTAAAACAACATTTTATCTCTGATTAAAATAAGTACAATAGCATATAAAAAAACTAGAAAATTCAAGGAAATTTCTATGTCATTTTGAACACTATTTTTGCCACTATTCTCTGGTGTAAGTTTCCTATTTATGACAACTCAGGAATCATATATTGCCATATTATTAAATTAAAAGTCCTTCGGTGGGACAGCGGTAAATCTATGAGCATGCAACGCCAAAATGTAGGATTCCGTTCCCCGCGATAGACACAGCAGATGTCTCGATGTGGCTTTACACTAAAAGAGACAAATTAAAATTTAAAAAATGTGTATATTGTTGTAACGAATTCTCTCGCTTGGCGAGTTATTTTCGATAATTTGGTTAAAATAATGCCCAGTCTAGTCCACGTAACTCTAACGAATTAATTTATTTCTTAAGTAAAGTGTACTAGAGTCAACTATTACTGGTAGACCTAATTCGCAAACAACGTTTCAACAGAAATTCTGAAACTAAAGTACACCTGTTATACTTATGAACTTACCTGCAGAATTTCGTTGCTAATCAATCGATAACGAACTCATTGACTAATTGACTGACTAACTGAAACACAGACGGACGGAATCTCACTTTTTAACTCGCTAACTGACATGAACTGAACACTCAATAATTGAATAATTCACGAACTCTGGTATTTATATTATACTCTTAAGTCTACCTAGTACAAGAAAATTCTAGATTCTACTGAAGCCTTAAGATTCATAAAAGTTCTCGACCTTTCATCATCATGACGTCATTACATGGTCTCTCTGGCAAACAAACATCTAAATAAAATGATAAAAATATAACTTACAACAATGCTGTCCTCTTCATGGACTGTGAAGACCCTTGTACAATCCTATTATACAAATAAAACAGTACAGTAAACTTTCCACTCACTAAATTGGTGACTCTTTTCTTGTTTATTACATGGAAGTGATTTTAACATGAATCCTAGGCTCTTCAGCAAATTGAATTTTTGCTCGAAATTTCTTATCTGAAATTACCCAGCTGGTTGTTCTCTCACCAACATACTTACAAAGATGATAATGGTGGATGACATTTGGCTTAGACCACCTGTTCTTCTGAATTATGTAAACCACGTGATGGACTGCTTTCAGTACAATGTATGGTCTTTCCCAACACCTGCTAAACTTTAAAGTTTGTCATCTCTTGAAGCAGAGATTGTACAGCTGTACAATGTTAACTCAATGAAATCCAGTATTATCAGCATTAACATCATAGTAACTTTTCATTTTATCTCTAGCTGAATTAAGTATTTCCAAGATAAAATCATATGTATATCAATGATTTTCTTTAATCTTTCTCTGCATATTTTATAAGACAAGTACATATATAAGTAATCAAAAGTTAAAGTTAATTGTATGAATACACGTAATAGTAATAATATTTGAATTGAATTTGCATTACACAATGAATATGTTTCAATATAATTTTCTTGTAATACTCTCATGTGGAGTTAAGAAATAGCATGTATAAGGGCTCGAAGTCATGAGATCAGTTAAATAACCATGTGTGCATAGAATCATATTTGATTTTAATTGTGAGGGTGACACTCTGATGCATAACTAGCAAAGATATTTATCTGAAACTGGACTTCCTGTCAAGAGGAAGCAGAAGAGTCTTTGAATCTCTGGGAAAGATCATTATTGTATATCAACTTGTCAAGAACATAAATGCCAGACAATTAATTCAAAGCATGGAAACAAGTCTGTCAAGAAGCCTAGGATAAATTAAAAAGACAAGTGGTGGTATAAAATTAGAGTAGCTGTCAAAGAAATTGATGACAGATCATCAAATCGTGGCTGGAATGAGCTTAAAGTAAAGTTACGAGACAAATAGTAACCTGAGGCTAGAGTAAAGATGCCAGTGGAACAATATCTCTTGTGTAGCACTTGTGATCTCAGTTTGAGATGGTAAGAGAAAAATAGCTATGCACTGAGTGAGATAGCACCTAATAATTATGAAAAATCTGAGTATACTTAGCAATAAATCAATATACATCTGCCAGCCTACACCAAAAATGAATAAACAGTCATGCTCTCTGCCCTATTAATGCAAGTCTCAGCTTCCTAGTGAATATAATATTGTTACGTCTCCAGTCGTTAGTTAATTTTCCGTAACTTCGTTCCCACGAAATTTTAGCGACACAAGTCCTTTCTTAATAAAACTGGTTTATTCTTTCCGAATATAACTTTACCGATACACTTATTTTCAACAGTCGCTCTATAACAAACGCTATAACAATGAACTTCAACAATACTTTCTGACTGCAGTTCAATTACTCACTACCTACACACACACTGTCACGTCACGCAAGGACCATCTTATATATACCAGCCCACCCCCAATCTAGCAAATGCTAGAGCACTCCCGAAGGAACAGGATAGTTCTAGAAACGTGGCGTGACACTAGTCATGTGACCTCGCTGACGCAACAATATATTTTATAACTTAGCTTTTAAATTCTTCTTAAAGCTTTTTTAATAACAAACATAAGAGTTTGAATCTGCAAAGTTAGAAATGTTTAGTGCTGATATACTTTTGAATAATATGTAGAAGAAAATACATGTTCGATGTTTTTGTTTAAAAAATATCTGACTTATTCCTTATTTTCATGTAAATCTCCTCGAATTGGTAAACTGTTGAACGCCACTGACTGTATTCTTGGCATTTTAGAATACTTATTAGTTGTATCGAGTAACTGTCTCATCAATAGTGTCTGTTACATCTATGTAAGACTCTGCTGAGTGACTATCATCTGTATGTAACTAAAGAAGGCATAATAGCATGTTAAATTCTCTCCCAAGCATTAGTGGTCATGTTGTGTTGCCTACATCGTCATGTACTTCCTTGTTAGGATTTCTGCTACCTTTATAGGAACAGCATATACTTCTGGCTATTTGGTGAAATAGCTCTTAGCAATCATGACATATTTATTCCCATTGTCACTACGTGGTAGAGAACCAAGCACATCCACAACGACTTTTTCAGTTCTTGTTCTAACATAATATTTCTGTAGTTGTCCATGCTGTTTCTTATGTGGATCTTTCTGCTCACAGCATAGTTTAGATGATTTACAGCGAATGTATCCGGCTGTTGGAAAGTTGGAAAGATACTATGAAAGAACCAACTGTAGTCGTTATTTTTGTCCTCTGGTATCTTCTCATTTCGGATGTAACAAGCACTTTTGTAGGCATAATTAATCTTACTGTGTCCAGCCATCTTTATCTGAAAGTTTTTCTACACTATTTTTGATCCACTCGATGATTGGTTTCAAACTCATATCTTCTGATTAAGCAACTTGCATTTGAGGGTTAGATCACATTAACTCTTCATCATCATTTGTGGATGTCACCTATTGGACTATACTTTGTTGTAATTTTGGTTGGTCACCCTGACTATCTCCTGCTTGTCTATCTTCATAGTATTTGTATTCTTCATTAACACATAGTCTTCAGGATATTGCATCAGCATTTACATGGTTCCATCCAGAGCAATGCATGATGCTAAACTTGTACTCCTGAAGTTGCTGGAACCATGATGATATTTAACCTTCTTAGTTGTGAAAATTTACCAGCTACTTCAATGTTGAATGCTCAGTCCAGAATGAAAAACTGTTGTCCATATAAATAATGATGAAAATGAATTAAGGCTCAAGCAACTCTTAGTAGCTATTTTTGGATTGAACAAAACCTCCTTTCTCCAGAATTCATTGCCTTGCTATGATAGGAGATCACACATTCTTTTCCGTGTTTTATTTTTAATAACACTGCACCCACTGCAAAATCATTAGTGTCTATATTTAATATGAACAGATCTTCAAAAGTCGGGTATGCTAATACAGAAGGAATGGATAATTCCTTCTTTTAGTCCAACAAAATTTATATGTTTATTTCTAGTAATTTATGTAGTGGATAAGCTATTTTAGAGAACGATTTCATAATGATAGCAAAAGCACAGTTCAAGAAATCTTTTTACCTGACGCAGGTTCTTTGGCATTGGCAAATTCTGAACAGATTAAATCATAGATGAGTTTGTAGACAACCCTCTCTGCTGACTATATGTACCAGGAAATTTAACTGTTGATGTAACAATTCATCTTAAGGTCCTCTACCCTTAAGGGAGTATTAAAAATTTTCCTTGACCCATTATAAGCATTATCAAAAGTCTTCCACTGAGTGATTATGTCATCCAAGCAACATTCCAATGTAGTTCAGAGAGGACACACTCCATCATTTGTTGACATGTAGCAGATGCATTACATAATCCAAATGGTAAAATAACAAATTGCTGCAAGACTGTATTCTCTCTATTTGTTTCATTCCCTTGTACTTACCAATATCCACTTTCCAAACACAATGTTTAAAATCATTTTGATCCAGATAAAGCACCCAAAATAGAGTCAATCCTAGGAAGTGAGTTCATTCGTCTACTGACAGTCATGCAGAACCTTGTGGATCCATTATTATTCTTCAAAATAGATAATTTCAATGGGCTATAGTCTATTCTGTGACTTCTTGCTTCTTCATGGCTTCTATCTCTTTGAAAACCTCATCCTGTTTTGCAAGTGGGAGTCTTCTGGTTAACTGACATGTAGAAGCTGCAAGATATCTGAGTTTTTACTTACGTTATGAGACCCAAGGGCGAAGGTGTCTCGATATTCTATGAGTAAGTTATGTAATCTATGGTATTGATCAGCTGTAAGACATCAACAGCTCTTGTAAGTGAGGTTGTAATCTATCCTCATGTGAGGATTCAACATTAGACTGATGTTCTTTGATGTGGAAGTACTGCTTGTACTGCTTCTTTTCTTGCAATGTTCCATCAAGATCTGACACGAATTTTAAAGTTTGCATGGCCTTAATAGCGACACTTTTATTCTTCAGATCCAGAAGAGTTTTCCCATCAATGTTCCTTCAGAACACTCTGGAGTGTTTGGTTCTACTAGAGTACAGTCATTAGATGTGAATTTATTCCTAATCAGTCCTGCTATGGGTATTTCACTTCTTAGTAGTACATGACTGTTCTCCTTGTTGTCACTAGAAGTTCAACCTCTAGTATAGTAATTGTCATGTAGTGCATGAGAATTTCCTGGTCATAGATGGTGAAGCTATTTGAAGCTAGCCTAATGTCTCCATATGGAGTCAGTTTCCGATGTCCATTTTTCCTTGATGTCAATTATTCATATACCTTGAACATCATATCTCATTTGGAGCACATTGAGTATTCTCAGATGACCTACATCCCGTAAATCCAACTGATTCCTGTTTTTCTGATGTCTAATTGCTGTTCCTTCAGTCCTATTGAGCTCAAAGACTCATCCTTAGGGAATTGTCTTCTTGGTGTATTAACTACCCTTGGTTCCTCAAAGTATCATCCATAATGGCCACGTTTTCCCCATTTATAACACTTCCCTTTTTCTGACATCCTTTGGAAAAGTTTTTATCCCATGTAGGCTTTGGTCTGTAGTTCTTGGCAATATTTCCTTTCAAATTACACTTGAAACATCTATTGTTTTGTGGTTTATTTCCTCCATTATGTGTAACTAGTTGTCTTACTAATCATTTCAGTTCTTCTAGAATATCATCAGGGTGAGTTGATGTTAAAATACTATGTGATCTGGTAATTCCATAACTTCTATATGGCGCCTTTGGTTATTTAACTGCAGCTTCAATGGATTTCTTTAACTGATGTACACCTACTTTTCTTTAGCCTGATTCCCATATCCTTATCTGTTATGGCACCTTAAATTGGTCATGTGTCAATAAATCCACTATTTCACGTGGAATATCTGGGTAGGATAATTGGGCAATGTTGGCTAAGACCTCTTTTTTCCCTCCATACTCTACTCCTGAACTTTGCTTTAGATAATTCCATTTGGTGTGTCAATTCCAAACTATTGGATAAGGCAGATAATGAAGCTTGATAGTTGTTATATCTCTTAGACAGAATGTTGCTTAATACTGTTAAAGCCAATCCTCTTAATTTGTCAGCAAGATGAATAGCCTCTTGTTCAATATTCCTCCTATTCACTTTGGAAATGATTTCAAACTGAGCCTGGTATATCTCCTTTGGTATCTTTCCATCATAGTCCATTGCTTTTTGATTTGAGGATGTTGGTAAACCAACTAGTTTAATTCTGGTACTAGACTTAGTAGTATCATGGGTGGAATAGTCCAGAAAGGTACTGTAGTAACAAACTGTATGACAGAAGTGGTAATAGGTGTAGACAAAATAGTTTAATATATTCCATATTTTATAATAAATGGTGATTTAGTTTGGAATTTTTAGGATCATACAAAAAGAAGTGCAGCTGGTTTGATATTTTCAATTACCAGTTCATTTTCCAGATATTTTATTCTGTCACTGATGTTATTTTCTATATTCTTGATCATGCTGTACTTTGTTGACGCCTTTTATACTTTTTAAATCTTATTGTTTTAATCTTTATGTACCTCTCCAATAGCTTCAATGATTCTTTCCTCAATCAGCTTTATTCAATTCTTAATTCTCCTTTATATATATTATGTTCCTTTCTTTAGCTATTTTTTTAACATTTCCATCTATTACCTCTTGATCTTCTTTTAATGACTCGTCTCTTTTGTCTTGACCTTCTTTTAATGCTCTGTCTCTTTCTGTTTGTTTGATACAGATAGCCCAAGTGTTTTGCACAATAAACCCCAAATAATCAACCAAGTAACTTTTTCTTTTCTTTTTTCACATTTTCATCATCCCCAACAAATATTTGATCTTGCTTCTTGCCCGTGTTGTCATCATTTTGTAGTGTAGTCAAAGTTCTATCTTATTTTCACCAAAATAATCCCACATTTGACTGTAGTGTTGTAACATGTTCTATCGCTGGGCGGGTTATTTGCGAAAATTTGATTTTAAAAATGCCCAATCTAGTCCACGTAACATTAACGAATTAATTAACTATTTTAAAAAAGTGTGCTACAGGCAACTTTCACTGGTAGGCCTAACTTCACAAACAATGTTTAAACAGAAATTCCGAAACTAATGTACGCCTAACTTACTTATAAACATACCTGAAGAATTACCTTACTAACTGGTTTATAACAGACAAGCTTACTAATTCACCGACTAATTGGATCACAGACAAATGGACTCTCACTGACTAACTCAATAAATGTTATGGAAATGGATAATTCAATAACTGAATAATTTACTGATTCTGGTATTTATATTGTACTCTTATTTCTACATAGTGGAGTAAGATTCTATCAAGGCCTTACTTTCGTGAAATTTCTAAATCTTGCGCTACCATGACGTCATGACAAGATCCCTCTAGCAAACAAACATCCAAATTAGAATATCAAGTATATTACTTAAAACATTATGTATATTATAAACAGTTAAGAAGACAGAATAAATTTATTTCAGTAAATTTGCTGACAATATGAAGACTGTTTATTTGTGTTTCTGAATTTCACGCAAAGCTACTCGAGGCCTACCTGCGTAAGCTGTTCCTAATTTTGAAGTGATAGACTAGAGGGAAGGTAGCTAGTAAACACTATTTACCACCAACTATTGGGCTACCATTTACCAGCAAATAGTGGGATTAACTATAACATATCGCCCCTACGACTGAAAGGTCGAGCATATTCTGGGATAGAATTCACACCTGAGACTCCCAGGGTGCCCTAACGACCGGGCCACGAAGAAATAAACAATAGATTCAGTAGTTCTTTCTACAGCAAGATCCCCTAGCAAATTTTAAATTCTAGCTGCCTTGGATCTACTGTCCATTATCACTTTTCTTCACTTTGCTGATATGTTAACAATTCTGTATGCTTTCTGATCATTGTCTATTAAAAAACTTCTAAAGATGCTAGTCTGAGCCTATATTTTCAGTCATAAACAATTTGATTACGCAGGTCAGCCAACGTACAACATATATTAACAATCATATTTAATGAATAGCTACGTCATAAACAAGACACATTTTTTAATACTATTACAAAGAATTAATTTACTTAAATAATACATTAAAATGCTACTGTCTAATCTTATCTATTTCTGAACTGCAAAATCCCTGGAATAGTTTCGCAATAATAGTTACATTTTATAGTTTTCTAGGTCACTGGTTATCATGTTTGTCCATATAAGTAGAATAATGCACTCTTCTTTTATTGATTGGTAACACTATTTATATAGCAAGCATTTCTTCCTTAAAATCGTAGTCCCTGGGAGAATGTTCTTTTTTCTGGCATAAAGGTTGGAGAAATTTCTTTTCATTTTGTACTTATAGTCAATTGTTTATGTTTGTGGATTCTTTGTAACAAGTGTTTTACACTTTGATCACATCTACAGATAAGTAACGTATTTTTAACATGACAGCTCCACAGCTATTTATAGTGAGCAACTTGTGTTTCCTTTTTATATTTTGGTCTAGAACATCAATGATTCTCCTTACCAGTGCCTATAGATCTTCCCAAAATTGATTCATCCAGTGGGGGGTATCCTTTGAGGCTGGAGAGGTCACGTGACGTTATAGTTCCACAAAGTGGTACCACTAAGGTTGAATAGTTCCACATTGTGTTACTAGAGGCAGTTAGTTCCAAAGTGCATTACTTGGGGGGAGAGATAATGAGATCACCACCATTCACTAGTTTAACTTACCAACTTATGTAGGGAACTGTTTTTCATATTAACGTAACATGAACAAATTATATATATATATATATATCATATGAATCACATTACAATCTAAAAACTACTATTTCATTTTCTTTAGCTCTTAAGATTATATTAGTTTCTGCATTACCATTAGTGTCAACTTTCTACCTTATAGTTTCGCTTCAATAACAATAATAAACATAGCGTTTGAAAACGTAAAATTAATTCTTAATTTGTTACAGTTTCATTATTTGTATAGTGTACTTCATGATTTCCACACATGAATATTCATACATTAATTTATCTTATGTAGTCCTGAAAATGGATTTTTTAGCGTTAATGTAAAGAGTTTAATCTCTATAAATTTATCCAATGCATCATATTCAAATCTGTACACTAATTTAACTTACAGTCTATTTAGATCTGAAACGGACTGTTTAATGTTGCTTTATATGTAAAATATTCAAACTGTAGATAATATTACCTGTATTATATAAACTAAAAATAATACAATATGTTCTAAAGTAAAATAGGCACTAAGCCTGCTATGTCCTATAGAGCCTTGTTTTGATGTTTACGTCTGATTTTATCCCCTAGTTATTAAATTGTGTAGGAAATAATTTCGTTCCAAACAAATATAATGGCACTAATATTATGTTTTGTCAAATGGTTTTTTAAACGCATGACTTACTGTACAATGAGCGTAGATGAACTCCATTCACATATGAAACCGTTCAGATTGTATAATATAGAAACTAAGTGAAAGAAATAACAACTCTTACCACTATATATTTTCCATCCGATAAGATTTTCCAACTTCTATGGTTTTTGTAGAACATTCAATTTGAAGTACAAAACAAAAAACTGCTGAGCGAAACACTTAAACTTGACAAAACTTTGTTATTTTACAGTGGAACCTATTTAATATAAAATAAACTTTGAATATGTATATACACAGAATGTCTGCCACGTATATTATAATAAACAAGAACCACTAATGATTATGTTTCGCACATAGACTGATAATGTTTGTTTTGTTTTTGAATTTCGCGCAAAGCTACACGAGGGCTATCTGCGCTAGCCGTCCCTAATTTAGAGGGAATGCAGTTAGTCATCACCACCCACCGCCAACTCTCGGGCTACTCTTTTACCAACGAATAGTGGGATTGACCGTACCATTATAACGTCCCCACGGCTGAAAGGGCGAGCATGTTCGGTTTGACGGGGATTCGAACCCGCGACCCGCAGAGTGCAAGTCGAGTGCCCTAACCACTTGACCATGCCGGGCCCCTACTGATAATATAAAATCATGGCACATTCTGGACAAGTTTCACGTTTGTTATAATACGTTTGGTATATTTCATGGCTTACACATACGAGTATGCATATACTCGTTTAACTTACGTTCTACACCAGAGATTCTCAACCTATTTGTTCCTCTGTACCCCTTGGGCATTCTCTCCCAAACCACTAATGGAGGGAGGAGAGCTTGCCCAGTTGGCTGATCGCTAGTTTATCAGCTGATTTGTAACGAGGGTGTTCTTTATTGCTTATGTTCTACATTACCTATTGAAAACATGAGTTATAATGTAGTACAGCAATACCATCACAACGTTCACCATGATCACAACTTTTTGTTTAAAGAGCGTATA
>NW_013666093.1:552934-557781 GCF_000517525.1 Limulus polyphemus
ATGTACCCCCTGAGAAGCGCAAATGTACCCCTGGGGGTACATGTACCCTAGGCTGGGAATGTCTGTTCTACACAGAAGAATATTTTACATGTTAACATGAAACATTGTAAATCTAGTGCTATATTCCATTCATCATATTACGAAAACAAATACCATTTCTTTCTCTGTAATTTTAAATATGACGTTAATTACTGCATTATCGTTAGGGTCGACTTTACAACAAAGCATTTAAGTATTCAAAATTAATATTTTATGTATTACAGACTGACTACTGTATAACATATCTTATTATCTAATTATCGATTACGCATATATTACAGTCTTGTCCAAAATGTTTGCATACTGTTCTATATTGATATTATTGTCTACATGAAGTAGTTATTGAGTAAATGCCCGAGTAGTAACAGAGAAGGTAGCGTATGATCGGACAAACAGATACGGGTTGTTGTTCTGGTCTATATAAGTTGTTTTGAGCATTTTTTTCCTTCAAAACACACATAAACATCTGTTTAGTATAAAAAATATGTGCTTTTGGTATAATTGTTTACGAAACAAATCAAGACAGCATGCCAACTCACAGTTAGGACACTGGCGATATGTCATCTTTTGACATGAGTTCTGTTTTCGGTTTTTAAAGGTGGTGGTAAGATTCATATTTGTCGTTTGCCTGGAAAACGGATAAGGTGGTGCAGTACATGTTGGGGCAACTATTCATCATGGTTGAAAAACTGCTCTTCATATTCTCCAGGGAAACGTTAATGTCGCCTCCGACAGGCATCACATGGAGACGATATTTCTGCATATGCTAGAGCAAAGTTTGTGTTCCAGGTTGACAATGCCACTGCCCACAGTGTACATATTGTATAGGATTATCTCGACTAGGAGGACATTACAATATTGTCATGGCCAACAAAGTCTCTAGATTGTAATCCCATTGAGAACTGTTGGGCAGAACTGAGCTAGAAAATTGCTAACCGCAACCCTAAACCAGCTACTGTAGTTGAGTTGCAGCACCTTCTAGTGACAAGTTGGGGATGAAATCATGGTGGATTACATCAATAACCTCATCGACAGCATGCCACGTCACCTTGAGGAGATTATTAGAGTACGAGGAGGACCAACCAAATACTGAATGTTTAATATGAACTGATATAAGGTTATAGACGCTATTTATAACATTTTGATGTCATATTTTATCATTATATATGTTTTGGTAAGGTTTTATTGTGATATGTGAAATGTTGAATTATACATCTTTCTACAGGTTTCTGATAAAATTGTTTGCTGTCCTTATAAATTGTTTTTGATGTCTATAGAACATTTCCCATTATACAAATTACATATGTAGATGTTTAACATAACATGCAATTCTCAGTTTGACAGTGCTAGGTGTATTTGTATTCCATCTTAGTAATAAAGCTCTTAGTTGTTACAAAATATGCAAACATTTTTGTCAACACTGTAGTTTGTATCACCTATTCCATCAAACCATCAGATTGGGGATGGTATAGCAAAGTTCTTTCCACACCAAATAATTTACACAACTTAGAGAACAATTGGCTATAGACGTCAGTTACCTAGTCCATTTGGATCTTTGCAGATAACCCAAACAGAGTTATCATCAATATATCAACTATGGATTCTGCTTAAATATCAAGCAATGGATAAGCCTCAGCTCACTTATTAAAGTAATTAATGGACACTAGTATGTACTGATTACCTTGTACATTATCCTAGTGTAGACCAATGATGTTTAGGGGTATTCTCTAGAGAGGAGAATCAACAATTCTATGTTTAGGCCAGCTCTTTCTCTGGCTGGGACACCTCATGGAGTGCTTACATCATCATTGAACATCTCTATTTATCGCCAGTTCACCTGTTGCACAGGCAAAACTTACCAACAATCTCTATAGTATGTCCACCCCAAGGGTGCCAATGCCAGATCTTAAGTTAGAAATATCTACCTTGATTCTGTGGTGGACACTTCCAAGACATAGTTATAGATATGGCTGTCCATTCACATCCAACCTATCACCATTTGCTAGAACAAAGTCAGCATTAACTGGCCAGAGTGGTGATTTTACTTGGAGTGCTTAATATACTGTAAAATCCACCAGTGTTTCAGTGGTTCTTCTATGAACCAGGAACTATCACTCCTGTATTTTAGTAGACATGTAGCAAGTATTACCTATCCCTGAGAGAGCTGGGCTGACCATTGAACCTTTGGCACAAGCTGTCTGCTGTACAATTCCAATTTAGTTGCCAGGCTTGTCTTTGGTTTTGTAAGTTTTACAGAGCTGAAGCAGCACCATTTACTATTTGTTGTTGTTGTGTGTCCTCCTGCACTTGCTGTGCAGTTTGTCAAACTAATATAACCTTGCATATCTTGCTACATGCAAGGTATTGGTAGTTAACATTATTGCAACCAAACATGCTACGTCCAAAGCATATGCTTTGTTCTCCTCTCTTCGAGGGGCACGTCTTGGCAAAAGCTGTGACATGACCAGTATGGGAGGGACAAGATAATCCCACCTACTTACAGGGAACCAGTGCATTTGTGACACATCACCAGGATATTTAGATGGTTGGTTGACTCTTGGCAAAACTAGAGCTCATCATAGTGCAGGCACATGGGTAGAATGGTCTGTTCAATGTATCAACAGACTGCAAGCTTTTTCCTCTCCTGCAACTGATTTAAAGTTACCTCTTCAAATCTTATTGTACCACAAACTGTTTCTGTTAGGGTGAAAATATTTTTCACACCTAAGTGACACTTCCTTGTCTCTGCAGGTAGTCCCTCTACAAACTTGTTCATGAGTGTATGCTCGTGATCTATGGAGGTCATTGCAGGATATGTTTTACCATGCAAATGGTGCAGATCATCAATGTAAGTGGCCAAGTTCGTGGTAGCACATTTCTTTAGAGCCTTGAATTTAGCCTTATGAATAGCTTGGTTTTTCATTGAGATGAGCTGCTGGTGCAACTTTGCTATAACTGTATTCCAGTCCCAAAGATCTGCCTAACTTGATGGAGATGAGGGCTGGACCATCCAAACTCAAGACTAGTTATTGCACTGCATGTTTTGGAGCTCAGTTATTCCAAGCAGTTATCTAATTGAACTGTTTTAGGAATAGGTTAAGGTCCTCTTTCAATGCATCCTTGAATGTTGGGTTTAAGAGATGCTTTACTTCACTCAAAAGACCCTGTTATATTGTGACAAAATTATCTCACCTACGTTCTCTCGTTTGATTGGACTTAATTATTTTCAAAAATATAAGCATATTTCATGTGTTTCGAAAAAGAAAACACTGCCATTTTCTCAGTTAGATAAAAGTTTAATACAAGGTTTAATTGAAGTTCGTGTTGTTTCTGCCAGGAATAAAGCAACTCTTAAAGATAAATCTTGGTTTATGTTAATGTTAATTACATCAAGTCACATAGTGTTTGTCATCCCTGCGATAAAATCCTTGTCATACACGCAAAAAATTAAATCTATTGATATACTCCATCAAAGGCTCTTTTAACTCATCAAAGAGTTATCATTTTTTTATGAAAAACAAATCACACTGTCAAAATATTGATTGACACACAATTTAAGAAATGTTAGTAAAAATGTATTTTGCAAGCTCTCTAACACTTTAAAATTAGATCATGGATGATAAACTCTGGAATACATGCAGAAATAACTGATGTCACTCTTATTAGGTAATTACCCTTTAATAACTCTGGAATACCTGTACAAACTAGTCAACAGTACTTACAGACACCTTTTTTATGATCAAGCAGTGGGAATTTGACCGCTGGAGTGGATTACGGTAACCTGTAGGCTACTACATTAGGTCTTTGACAGAAGAAATAAGCAAGACTACACTCACTATATAATTCTTGACATAGTTGGAGCATTAACCATTAAAGCCCGAAAGCTAATTGGTGCTTCCATCTAGCGATGAATAATCTCACTATAGACCATTGTACAGCAAGCGAAATAGAATCAATATTTAACATGCTACATAACTTGTCAAGTTGACAAAATAACCAAACTTCACGTTTTCAGAGAGGAAGTTACAATACACTTCGAGAGTTACTGCAGCATTAAGACATCTAAAGATGCACTAGAACCATGAATACATTTGTTTTCAGAGAATATGTTTTGCTATAACAAATCAAATTTAGAAAGACTAATAATAATCATTAAGAATTAGCTTGGACTGGGTATGAAGCTAGCAACATACACTTACACATTGATATCCCACCTCATATTTATTTATCAATGTCTAAAACAACGAATTTACATAACAATCTAAAAGAGTGAATACACCATATTAAGATTATACATTTGTAATAACGATATTCTTTGCATAGGGAACTTGTTAAATTTTTTATTGCTGATATTATCAACTTCATTTTAAAATGTTAGCACTATTATAAGCAAAGCGTGAAGCTATGTAACATTAATGTCTTATGTCAATGAAATAGTTCTTGACAAATGATTTGAAAATAATATTTTAAACGAAAGATAAAATTGTTGTTATAGGTATTCATGAAAGCAGTGTTGAAAATAGTTATTCCAAATTACAAATATGTGTATTTGTGCATTTTTCTCAATGAATTCTTTCAGTTTAAGATTTTCAGTTGAAGATAAAAGTAGGAGTTATTTCAATCCGTATAATGCAAGAGTTAAAATATTTTAGTTTATTTTTAATAACTTACATGTTATTTGTTATAAGTATGATATAAATAGGATAGAATATTCTATTCTTGTATATAATTTATGCACATCTTACTGTAATCTTCCTTTTAAAATCCTTGTTTACAACAATCTAAATTCTCCAGTAATCATTCCAATT
>NW_013666094.1:0-5014 GCF_000517525.1 Limulus polyphemus
CTAATTGCAATATAACAGAACTTGTAAGTGGGCAAAATAATTTTTAGGTTTAAGAATCATTTTATGGATAAAATTCAACCAATTTTTACGTTATGTTCACTTGTTCAAGGCCGTAAAGCTCTGTATATAGCCAGTAAAGCTTCTTAATTTTATATTACTAACTGGAGTACCCGTCCGTTGGATGGGTGAAATAAAAACTCGTGCTTCTATTTTTTTCTTAACATAATAAACATTAAATGTACAATACAAATACATAAAGGTATCAATACTGAAAAGAAAGACATACTGTTTTCAAGAATTTCTAAGAATATGAAATTAGATGGGGGAGGGGGCCAACCCCCCTCATGCCATCCTGTATCACTATTTTAAGTTTGGTGCTGATTGATCAATTAATGTGGAATCGTATGATGAACAGGTACACACACACACATATTAACATTTATTTATATAGAAGATGGGGATCCAACCCCCACTCCTTCATGACTTTCCTCATGTTATCTTATATCACTCTGTCAAGTTTGGTACTGATTGATCAAGAAATGTGGAAATGTGTAACGAACAGATGGCTGAAAGGTGCGAACAGACAGACACCAACTTAGTTTTATGTATTAGATGCTGTACGAACATTTAGCCTAAATTTAGCAAAATAAATGTTTGATGATTTTTTAGTTTGCAATGAGTGTTTAGCAGACATTCCTATTTTGTATTTGCCTATCAGGAATATAGTTACATAGCTTACATTGTATGGAGAGTATTGTTTTTCGTGTTTCTAGTAAGACATTAGCTTCACTAATTGATAAACTTCTCAATTCGGCGAATGTAACTAAATATATTGGACACCTTGCGAACAGAAATACTGTTTAGTTCCCTTTGTGTTTTGTAACCCCTGGCTTAATTAGAAAATAAATGTCTTATTATTTTGTGTAGTGATAAGATACTGCTCATACGTTATAACAAAAAACACGATACATAGCTTGAGAGTTCGATTCTACAATCAGTTGGTTTTTGATGCGCATGCGTACAGAGAGTAATTAAATAAAGTTTTTTTTTTCGAGACTTTTCTTACCTTTGTTCTTAACCAAGACATGGTTCAGCGGTACCCAGACTTTTCTATCCTGATCACCCTTAGATATATACATTTTTCCTCGCGCCTGCCCTTTCTCTCAATCTGGTTGGGTTGATATTTCACCACAACAGAAGGTTATTTATATGTAAAAGATCGTCTGTTTATGTTACTCCCTCCTTTTCCTTCCATTTAAAAATGTTAATCATCCCGGGCGATTGCTTTATTTCAAGGTTTTTCTAAGATGTTCCTAAGGGGACACGCCTCACAGGTTGTGAACATTTGATATAGTTGATTTACTAATCCCCTTGGAGTTAAGAAAAACATAAACGCTATTGTGTTAACTGTTTATCAGATCAAAGAGCACTTTTTTGTTTTCGTAATATTGGTTTCTTTGCCTAAGGCTCTATGCCCTAAAATGCCTGGCATGGCCAGGTGATTAGGGCGCTCGTCTCGAAATCTGCGGGTCGCGGGTTCGAATCCTTGTCCCACCAAACATGCCCACCATTTCAGCCGTGCGGGCGTTATAATGTGATGGTCAATCCCACTATTCGTTGGTAAAATAGTAGCCCACGAGTTGGCGAGGGTTGGAGATGACTAGCTGCCTTCCCTTTAGTATTTCACTCCTCAATTAGGGACAGCTAGCGGAGATAGCCCTCGTATAGGTTTGCTCAAAATTCAAACCAAACCTGTGCTCTAACCGACACGGTTCCCGAATTTAACTGTGTTGTAGAGCTGTGTGTTTCCTCGTATACTGCACATAAGGAAATTGTGCTTGTACCTCAAAACTCTGAGTTGTTGAAGAATGTTGTTTATAATGGAATTCTGTCCAACTTGTACAAATGAATCACATAGCATGATGTTAATACCATACATATAAGCTGGATTGATTTGGGTTTATTAAGAAGTGGATACTGTTCAGATTTTTTCCATAACAAAATTGTTGTGACACTCAGGCTGGTCAGTTTGGAAGGTATGTTATCTAAAAGTTATATATATACTTGTATGTTTATGCATTATTCTAGAGAAGATATTTTTTTATTTATCCGGTGCCTTTTTTCAGTTTTACAAATCCAGGCTTCTCAGACTTTTTGTATTTTTTCCACGCTGCTTTGTTCATTCACTATCACCCTTAAATCTTATTCTTCGTTTGTTTGTATTTGTGTTAATTCTTCCTTTTCTGTTCATCTCACTTCTCTTCAGTGTATACATCAGTGACCTACGTGCACGTGAGCTACAGTGCTTCATTAGAAGGGATCGGCTTTAAGAATAGTTTCATAGCCTATTTTAGTCAGAGAACATGAAGGCTTGGCACGAACTGTGCTTGTTTCGGTATATATGTGTTTGTTGTAATTTCTTTAGATTTTCACTCGTAAATTTTAGTTTCAAATACTAGTGAAAACATTCGTTAAAAACTGAGTAATGTACTTTGTGTGAAACTTTTCTATAGTAATGTAGAAATGGAAATTAGTATTACTTTTTTTACTTATCAGCATATATAATTCATATAAAAACGTTTTGTTACATCATTGTGAAATTCGGTGCTCCAACATCCATCATAAATCAACGAAACTTATGGAATGTTTTGGTAACATTAACCTCTTCTGCAGATACGCGTAAAAAGTTTTCTTCTTTGCGAGCTATTCTGAAGACAAATTTCCTGTTCACTCTAGGATTTTAAATAAACAATGATGCCGAGATGTACGTGTACGAACCGTTTTGTTCGACTCTGCAAAGCTAGGCGAGCACAAAGTTTTGCTACTTACTTCTAGAACTTACAGATACTGTCGTGTAAATAAAGATTTCGTCAGCATTAGTGCGTCGAGAGAATGCCCAAAGGACCAAAGAATCCACAGTAGTTCTGCATGTATTCGTGTGAACTGTAGTAGCATCCTAGTAGACGGTTTGTGAATGTATATTGGTGCCGCATATTTACGTGCTCTACCCTTCACACTTATTTCAGCCCGCGTGCTTCCATTGTTATAGTACAAAAGAAGGTAATCATTCCCTGAAATTTCCAGGTACTCTTAAAGGCAGCAGCTGTACAGTTTAGCAGCATTTACTGTAGAAGTTTGCATTAATAATGTGTTTATATGTGTGGAATTAATATTGGATATTAACCAGCTATTTTCACTCCAATTAGCGGGTGGGTTAACTCACCGACTTCACAGAATCATCGCCTAAAGCATCATGACCATTTCATCTATGATGGAAGAAAAAAATATTATAACATTTTGTTCTGTTTTGGAAACTAGATCCATTAGAATCAGTACAGTGTAGAATTTACTTTAGCTTTTACTGTACTAGCATAGGATACAGTATCCGCGTGCATTATAGTTTTTAAAAACCACATGACTTGAAAGTTTACTGTTTTAACAACAAGCTTATATGTGCATGAAATGCTCAGAATTCTAGCTGTAATGTTCTATTTTCACTGATGCTACGAAGCATATAATACTTTCTGTATCAAATACGCTGCAGTAAAATATAAAGATTTTCCAATTCAATTTCTAACAGAACGTCGCATGATCTCACTCGTTTTACACGTTGCGCCTCTGCATATATAAATTACAATCAACATATGCTACCACATGTTACAGGATTTAATCTACTCATTCGAATTTTGAGATAACTGGCTAAAATAAAAAGACACACTATTGTACGCCATGATAGATTGGGTTTCAATAGTTCGTTTGTCTAGACGTAGAATTTCAAGCTATGTTTATATTGTACCGAATCGAATACGTCGACGGAGAAAAAGGAAACGAGTGAAGCCTCCTCCGAAACATATTTCATTGAAAGACTGTAGTTGTTGCTTGCCGACTCGGGTAAGTTCAAACAAGATATTTGTAATGAAGATCTAATTTATTTTATCGTTCAGCGCATTATATCAGGTGTCTAATTTTTTAACAAGTTCATATATCTTAGCGAAAAGAACACAGAAGTTGCTAAGATTCAGCTACTCGGGATATTTCTGTGTATATATTTTAATCAGACGATAGTTTTAAAAATGGAGTAGTTGCTTCATTAATATTACCATGGTAATAAGTACGATTGCACGAGTTAAACACTTTCAATGATATATGTGTATGTATTTTTTTTTCAAAATTAGTTTATATTCATTATTTAGTCCGAAATTAAAACTCTTATCTTTGTATCAACATTAATTGAAATCTTTTATTTGTTTCAAGGTATTTTCATTCATATATTCGAAAATCTGAACAGATAGAAACGCATTTGTTGACTCTGGAATCATATATATACATAGTTCTATTACTAATTGTCGAATTCAAAGAAACTTGATCATTTTATTGTTATAATTGTTAGATGAACACGTTCCTCAGTTCCACAAAAGGATGGGTAGGCAACAAAAAATATCACGTGTTTTTCGATTTGAATACTTTATTTTGAGTAAATAATAATTACCGATGTTTGTAGAGATAAGGACGGTTACGTGTGTCTTCAGTTTATAAATGTAAATTAATGTTACTAGTTTTAGAATTGAATTGTGAATAATCTCTCTCTCTCTCTCGGTAATATGATACGATTTAATTCGTATGATTTTTTATGTAACAGTTAAACTTGTGCATTTTATGTTGTGGATCATTACTCAGCGTATCAGATTCTATATACGCAATAATGACAATCGTTAAAGTTAATAACTTACATTGAAGTATATGTATTTACAAGGATTTTAGTTATAGAGGATAAAAAAATTAACGGCCATCTCGTTTATTCTGTTAAAAGTTCCAGAGGTATTATGATCTTTATATTTTTCAAAAAATAATCTTGAGTTATTATTTTATTATTATTATTTACATATATAAGTTCTTTGTTATTTAGGACCACAGTATAAGCTTAATTATATATAGGTCTAATAATGGTTGGAGACGTCTTGAATGGGTAATGAAGAAAAACTTTAATATAAGTTTAACATAACAGCAACAAGGT
>NW_013666094.1:5992-23024 GCF_000517525.1 Limulus polyphemus
AATTTTATATAAAATTTTTTTTCATTACCCATTCAAGCCGCCTCCAAGCATTATTAGTCTCAAAGTGGGTTCCTCGTCATCGAATTTACATATAGGTCTAGTTGTAACGATACTTACAATTCTATAGTAATATGTTAATTGATATAATAAAGGTATCAATATAATTTGTGCGTTAAAAACAGTATTAATAATAATATTGGATATACCGTTCCAATTTTCGTTAATGCTATAGAATAATTATTGCTTATTTTAGTGCTTCACAAACTGAGTAACAAAGGCTATATCACTAGTGTATTTTCTTTTCTTTTTTTGCTGTGGAAAAAAATGGGGAGTCCTAACCCCATGATCCCTCTGTTTCCACTCTAGATTTTAGTGCGTACAGATCTTTCATTATTATTTAACACCATACTTTCCAATAATGTTTAAACGTATTTGTAAGATCCTACTGTTATACGTGACATAATGTATCACGGACTTTTCTCTACGTTAAAATACTTTTATTTTCGAGCTTTCGGCTCTTTTACCGGAGCCTTCATCGGGCAATAAATTACACGGAGCACCAACGATACCCTAATCATAGGGTGTATTTACGGTATTTAATTTGTTTATAATTACCAGCCACTTATCAAATAAATTTATTTAACTAGCTAACGTATCCGAGTCAGAAAATATAATTCATGGATTATGTGTAGTTTATATAACATCTCTGTATTATAAAGTATCCGTCCTTTGTCCGAGTTATGAACTTTAAAAAAAATGGGGGTGGAAGGTGGATGCTTTGAAAAATAACACAAAAATCCTAACTTTCACACAATTTATTTATAACATAACATAATATTGCATTATTCATTACTACCACATCCAAAGTTTTGTATAAGCTTTAAGAACTCACTGTGTGATATACTTAGAACATGGTATACACTGTGTGATGGTCAGGGTGACTTTGTAGGAAGAGGTAGCTGCAAAAGTAGTGGCGGTAGGGGTGCTCTCTGTTACCCCATTTCATCACTTAGCTCTTAATGCCCTTCCACACTGTTTCCCATTATTAATTAATTGACGGTCATTGACCGCAGAAGTGTCTTACGGGCCGAAGTTGTAAGGCCAGGGGTCAAAGTATAAAGTGGGCATAACTCAGGAAATGGCTGTTTATATTAGTCTTATGGTAGCTGTTACTGTAGAATCTTAATCTGAGTTTATGTATTATTGAAATAGTGGCGGCCATTTTTTCCCAACTGCACTTCTCCATAAAGAGTTCTAGCGCACTCTCTTGAGTTTTATAAGACGTTTGTGTGTCCTCTCCCACACTGTGTGTATGTTGTTTTACAGAACGTTTAATAGCGTTTGTGTGTGTGTGTGTGTAAGGACGTAGCACTTTCTATCTTTGTCTAAGATAATAAATGCTCAATAACAGCAATAGTGGGATGGAGGGGTTATGAACCCCCCATTAACTTGCCCCTTGTTCCAAACTATCATCCCACAAAGTTTGGTTAAGATTAGCCCTGCGATCTATGAGTAGTTAGATAACGGACAGACAAACATATTTTTGTGCTTTACATACATATCTATAGATATATTATTTGTTTTATTTTTAAGTCATCATTTTAAATATATATTTTATTATTTTCAAGTACAGCATTTTAAACATTCAAATTTAATACTATAAAATACTATATTTACAATGTAGGTTTATTATACAAATAAATGTAATGATGTTAATCACACCACCACAAGTACAGGAACGGCGTTTCGGCTGCTCCGGCTTCACTATACCACTGACCTCTAGCCTTAGAACTGATAGACAATTATTTGTTTGGGGTTACAGGTATACATCTTCTTACCCCAACGAAGGACTATCAGTTCGAGATCTGGGGACTAACTAAACTGTTTTTTCAATAAAGTGATAATTTCAAAATATCATTACGATAAAATACTGAGTGTTCGAATAAATTATTTGGACTTAAAGTTGTGTAATATTTATTATAAAGTATAGCTGAGTAATAAGTAAGTTTATGTTACACTTATACACAATGTGTGTCACTAAATATATCAAATGTGTTGAAAAACATTTCACATTCACGTCTCTTATGTTGATTGGTTTTTATTTTCACCGCAATTAAAATGTTTTCTTGGACTAGTTTTCATTGATAATGATCGTCCTTTAGGGCAGAGTTTTCTCTTTACCATATACTGTATTCGTGTGTATGATAATCAGGCTATTTTGAGTAATATTACTTCCCATTTCTAGTAAGTTGCGTAGTGAAGTACATTGTACAGTATAAAAAATAAGGCCCGGCATGGCCAGGTGGTTAGGGCGCTCGACTCACCATCCGAGGGTTGCGGATTTAGACAGCTTGGCATGACTTGGTGGTTAGGCTGCTTGACTTGCAACCTGCAAGTCACCAAACATGCTCGCCCTTTCAGCCGTGGGGGCGTTATAATGTGACGGTCAATCCCACTATTCGTTGGTAAAAGAGTAGCCCAAGAGTTGGCGGTGGGTAGTGATGACTAGCTGCCTTCCCTCTAGTTGCTAAATTAGGGATGGCTAGCGCAGATAGCCCTCGTGTAGCTTTGCGCGAAATTCAAAAACAAACAAACAAACAATAAAAAATAAATATCGAATTGTTGAATGTGCTGAGGTAGGTTTGATTGTTTTTCGATTTCGGAAAACAAAATCTCAACTGAATTGATTTAATATATATTTTAAAATATTATGTACAGTGAAATATATTTGTAGTTTAATGTGTGATTAAAATACTGAATACGAATCTGATCGGTCTGTGGAAGGTAATACAATGCAGGCCTTTAAAGTTGAAACTGCTAATCTTTAATGTAACAAACACTACAGTTTGCCTCGGGTGCTTCAGTACAATGACGTCAAAGTCTACTGTGATTAACGTGAGTTTTTTGTTTTTCAGTAAACATCTAGCTATCATTGTACTTTGCCACGCACTTTAAGAAGAAATGTTGATGAAAATCTATTAAACAGTCGTAGGTAACGCCATTTTGTTACCATCTCCAGTTATTCTAGAGTCTTTTTGAACACTAGAAATAGCTGTTGAAATGCTAGCACTTTTTTTTTAGAAATTTTTACAACACATCCCCAACACCCATCCATATAAAGGCGCAGAGAAAAACAGCTGATTTTAAATGAAATACTACGTAAAAACCATTCCATATCTCTTCGTTTTTGTTACATCATTTGGGTACAAAATTCAATTGAGTATAGATAAAGGGCTGTAAAGTTGTCTTTCTTATTCTCAACATATATTTGTATGTATATCAAAGAATACATTTAGTTTAGTCTATTTTTAGTGTAGAAAATAGATACGTTTTTGTATATGTTTTTTAATGTTATTGTGTTTCGCTACCTCTTTGTTCCTCATAATATTTTCAAGAGTTTTAACTTCATAACACACGAACTTGTCTTAAAGAATTATGATCTGTTCAGTTGATCATAAATTTCCCAAGTAGAAAATATTTATTTGGGAAAATAAATGCCCATGTTAAAATTAACTTTAACGCAAAAATTACAGATATATTTCTACCTTTATAAACTTTTGGGATGGAAGTTTTTCATATTTACAGAAACAGGTAGAATTTTTTTTTGTAAACGCATAAAATATTTTATATTTTTTAAAATCATAAATTTCATCTTGTTGAAACTAACTTTAATAATTCTCAAAAGATGGCACCACTTTTAATTATAAATCGGAATTGTAATCTAAACTGTGAAGTTCAGACCTTTGTTATTCTTAGGTATTGTGTAGCACAGAATAATTTCTTCTGCACTGATAGAAAACACTATTATATAATAATAATGTTTATAATATAATGACAACTACAATATAGTTTATTATTTACATAGATTATTGAATCGAGATAGTGCTCTCATAATTCAGGTATAGCCTGGTGGTTAAGGCGTTTTATTTGCGGGATCGAAATCTGACGTCTTACAACCGTGGGGTCGTTAAATTGTGACCATCAGTCCCATTATTCGTTTGTAAAGAGTAGCTCAGTAATTAGTGTTTACGAGCTACATTCCCTCTAGTCTGTTACTTCAAAATTAGGGACAGCTAGCGCAGATAGCCCTTGGGTAGCTTTGCTGGAAATTTAACAAACAAACAAACAAACAAATTGATGACTGCTTGAGTTCTTTAAGATTTTTACTCAGATAATTAGTGATTTCAACCTTTTTTTTTTAGTTAGTTATTTACGCTGACTGTGGTAACGAAGAAAATTGTAATATTACCCAATTTATTTATATATAGTATGTAGACCGCACCAAAGTATGTATAATATGCAATTCACCAAGTCCAGCACCAATCACAGCCAGTATAAAATCGCAATGGAACAGCATGTATCAAACATTAATTAGTGTTGTTTAGATAGTCTGATGCCACTGAAAATTTATCCCTTTTGTGAAAGATATGTGACAACCCTTTCCGACACAAAATATATTTATACTGAAATTATTAAAACGTGTTCAGGTCGGGAATTTAGAATTGTCAAGAAGAGGATATCTCTTGGACTTGGAAAACAAAAGGATATAGATTAACTTGTGGCACTAGGACCATTCAGAAAGTGACTTGTAACAAGTTGTACCACAGATGTGGTAGGCAACATGTGACATCTCATAACAGATAAGAATCCAGGAACATAAAGGTCACTGGCAAAAGTCGTCCATGTACCTCAGGTAACAGTATGCAAATAATCAAGAAGGATCTTCGTCTGGAAATGAGGCCAACAAGGTATGAGTTCACCAAGATAAGTCTTCCACTCATATCTCGTTTTCAACTGTTGCATAGCTCAAGCAGTTGGATAATGCTATTCCATATGAAGACAAACTGGTGAAGTTGTTGAATGCAGTGTTTATTGATTTCTATGTGATTAGGCTTTTGAAATGTGATAAGTTTATTTGTAATCTAGATAATTCTTGTTTGTGTATTTTCAAATACACAAACAAGAATTATCTAGATTACAAATAAACTTATCACATTTCTTCTAAAATATAAATATTGTTAGTTTGTTTGTTGTAAAGAACAAAGAAATAATGGGAAATTGAAGTCCGACTTTTAGAATTATAGGCTTTCAGAATTTCAGTGGAGCCACAGAGGACAATATTATTAGTTCAATGTATTTGCAGTCCAGATCTTGCTTATTTGAATATTTAAAAAATACAACCAGTTTAGTCTATATGTGGTTTAAATTTTTTTTATGTATTTGAAAAATTTGATTAGTTCTATGTGTAGTCTAGTTCTTTCTTGTTTGCCTACTTGAAAAAACAAAAAACCAGTTAGTTTAGTATCTCTTTTGTCTAGGTCTTGTGTGTGTTATTTGAAAAATACAGTTTATTGAGTCTATTTATAGTATAGATTTTTTTTATTGTGTTGATTGGAAAATACAGTTAATTTAATTTATTTGTATTATAGATCTCGTTTTTGTTTGTGTATTTGAGGATGTGATTATTTAGTGTATTTGTAGTACAGATTTTTCTTCTTTTGTGTATCCAATGTATTTTTAATTAAATATGAAAGTCAGGTTGGTTGTAGTATATGCCAAATAGAGTAATTTTAAGGTTGACATACCCTTCTGGGTGTGATTCTTAAAATTTATTGTTTAATGGAACAAAAAGCTGCAGTTCCAATGAGATAATAGCAACAGAGTTGCAGGTGCAATTCTTACCTGGCCTCAGCAGGTGAAAGTGTAACATACTACTACATGCAGTTTTTTTCTCTTCATTTGAAACAGCTGTGTTGTTGGAATATTCATTGAAGGTCTCACAGATAAAGCTTTCATTAGCAGTTACAAACTTGTCATGAGAATGTAACTACCTGCCAGTAAACTGAATAACAGTCAGCAACTTAAAAACGAGTTCAAGTTTTCATATTGAACTTTACTAAGTTGTTCCTCATGGGAATTACTAATCTCAGATACTTAAAGTAGTATAATAGTATAATGTTAAGTTGTCTTTTTTTATTCTGTTTTGTTGAAAAACTGATATTTGTGAGCTATCTATAGAAACAAGTTAGTCCTTGTAGAAATCATAAAAACATACATGTAGAAATTAACTCAGAATATTTTTTTCTTATATATAAGTAAGTTAGTAAGTATTACACATTAAATTATTAAGTTACTGATAACAGCAATTAATCCAAATAAGCACATAAACAACATTATCAGGAGATAGAAGTATCAAACTATAAAACTGTAGTTCACATCAGAGTTGAGCTGAATCTGGTCAGTATTAATTCTTATTTTGAGTGTGAATACTCAACAGTATTTTTCTGTGTTAACTATGGAACCTTCCAACCTGGTGTGCTATATTTACACATAGAACCTTGTGTTTATTTTTTTTACTTCAAGCTTGCAAAAACAAGCATTTTATCAAGAAATAATGTATATCACTCCTGACAAGCTTTCTTGTCTGAGGCATTCATTAGTTTGCCATGCTAATCCTATCTATACAGATGACCTTTCACAGAGTTACCATTCAACATAATATTATGTATTTGATGTCAGAGTTTCCAACTGTTGATTTTGCCCTACAGATACACTATAAAGAGATACTGCAAATAACTGTAGATATGCATATCAGAGATTTTATAGGTTATGCAAATACAATTTGAAAACTATGATGGACAAAAGTATATTTATTTCTCACATGAACATCACCTTGCATTCTGACTTTTCAGAGTCATATTCAGACTTTCATTGTCAGTTCACAGACGTATCTTGAGTACAGATACTTTTGTAACACATCTATTTTGTACATTTTACTAAAAGCTTGCAATACTTCATGTAGTTACACTTAGTATATTTGGAAATATAGTCAACATTGCTCCTCCAATATGGGGTATGTTCATTTGACCAATCCCATGCACATTCGATTAAAGAGTGGGAAAACATGAGGAATGAGCTCAATCTGTTGCAAGATATATACCAAATGTGTATGATTTCAATAAAAGAGAGGTAAGTGATGATGAAGGAAAATAATATTTTAGCTAAACTGATTTTGATGTATAGTTAGTATTTTGTAGGAGTATTATGTTCATGCTGTTATTCTTGTAACATTTCTCATAGGGTATCAAAACATCAGATGGTTTTAATTTTAAAATGACAGTATTCTGAGAAGGCACTATGATGATGATAACTATTCACCACTGCCTGAAAAGAGAACAATTATCAAAATAAAATAGATTAATTTTTAAATGATTTTTCTTATAGTGCTAGCACAATTATCAGTAAACACTGAATACTACAAAGTTTAGTATGTTATATTTTTGAGAAATGAAGCTACTATCTAATAATTTATTTAAACCAATAAGAATGTATTTAAAATACTCCAGCTAGCACTACAAGAGTTAAAGAAAGGTGAATTCCAAAGTAGCTTGTTTAATGTTTCTGTAGTAATATATAAAACATTCATTAAAATTGATCCAAATATATATGCATTTTTTGTAGTTTTGGTCTTTGTAAATATGATTTATTTTACTCTTCGAATGCCAATTATTTATGTTAATTTTTTGCATATTCTTTGAGTTATTAAAAAATAAACTTTATTTTTACTTGTACTCCTCTTTTTGTCTGTATATCTGTGTGTGTGTGTGTGTGTATACTATTTTCCTCAAAAAGACATTTGTCTTATTCAAGCACACAAGTGATGTGGGTGAAAAATAAAGTATATTTGAATTTCAGAGTGTAATTAAACCTAATAATAAAATCAAACCAGCTACATGTACCCACACGCATCTTTTATAACACCTAGAATAAATATGAGATATCCCCTTTACATAGTCTAATTATTTATTAATATTCACAATCACTAGACTGGCTAGTGGTAATAAAGTATACTGCTTTTTTAATTTTATTGAAAATGTTGAGTGTATTGCCACAGTATAATTGAAGTGCTATGTGCAAGACAGATTGAGATATATGCATAATTTAATGCTTTAAAATATCGTTTTAATACTTCAGAAGAATTTTGCTGATTTTCAATAGATACTGTTTTATTGTTACATTACATATATGAATATCCTTGCTTATGCAATATGTATCAAACTGGCAAAAGTACGAAGGCATTTGAAAATAATTTGATTTATTTTGATGCAACTCAGCATTTGTATTTAGGTATTTACATTTTAAATTTGAGGTAATTATAAATATTTTAATATAAATTATGAAATTTTTTCCTTTCATAATCTGCGTACATTTCTAAGTGTTATGGGCTTTGAAATAGTAATATTCTTTTAACTCTTTCATTGCCAGTTTATAGATAAACAACTCTACCACCAGTAGGTTTATTTACAGACACACAATAAAAACACAAAACGACACATTTTAATATTTCATTATTTCTCTGAAGCTGGTTAAGTTTGAAGAATACTCTTTCTTCATGATGGTGCTACAAAGTTCCAAGTTCACGTGGTGGTGCCTTAGAGGGGTAAATTTACACCATTGAAAATAATTATGGAAATTGTGAAGTAAAAAAGTATAAAAAGGCAAATACCATTGGAATGCCATATCTTTATTGTCTGAAAGTTAACTGTACCAGCATATACTCGCTTATTAATAATTTCCACTCTGATTGTTTGTCATCCAATCGACTAAAACGTTTAACACCAGAATAAAGCTTATAAAAGGACAGACAGTCATATTATACCCATTGGTAGAACTGCAGTTCCAGTCATGGCTCCCAGGACTGAAATGATTCATTTTAAACACAACTTGGTTTAATAAAACTTTTGCTGTTTTACTGTCTTGGAGGAAGCTTGTTTTTTAACTACTTCATGTATATTATGACAAGAATGTGAAGTTTATTAAAATGTTAAAGTTTAGACTGTATATATGTTTAAGAGTAGTTATTGGGGAGAAAGAAAGAATGATCTGGAGTGGTTTCTTGAAAGGGGGAAAAGTAGAAGCTTCATAGAAAAGCATTATGCAAATAAAGCATACCTGTGTATTAAAATTTGTACACACCCTTTCTGCCAGTATCAGTTACTAAAATGAACTAAATAAAAGGAGAGGGAGGGATTTTTTTTACCAGCATCAGTTACTGACATGAAAGAGAGAGAAAAGGAGGCATATAATGTTTTTTTATTATTTGCTGATATCAGCTATTAACATGAAGAGCAGCAAAAAGTGGAGGTAGAGTCAGAATTAAACCATTTTAATTAATAAATATGGTTGACTATAAAATATGTTTTTATTTCACAGAAATATGGATACAGAGAGGAAGATTTTCCCATTTCAGCAGCTTCTGGGGATTTTTCTACTCTTGATGGACTTCCCAGAAGTTTGATGGAGAGAACATTATCAGTGTCAGACTATTATGGTAGTAACGTATCGGACTCTCCAAAAAAAGTAAGTTTGAAGTGTGATGCAGTTAATAAAACACATATTGCAGGTTCTAAAGGAATTCTATTTCTGTTTACTGTAGTAAACAGGTATTTTATGGACAACGAGTCTTTTATGTTTAAGGTTGATATTGTCCTGTTGTTTCATCATGTTGTCTTGATTAAAAAAACAAAAAACAAATACCTTATTCGCAAAATGAGAATTGTCCATTATATATAAATTAACAAGTTTATATGACATTAGAAATTCAGTGTAAGAATGTTCTTATAATTTTTGTTCTATTGTTTGCAACAAAACTTGGTAAAGAGCAGGATTAATATATATATTATAGAGTAATAGATTTAACATACTTTCTTCTTTCCACTGAAGACTTTTTGGAAAGTAACTCAAGGTCACATAATGAGAAATAACATATAAAGGAAGAGAATTGTTCCTTAGTGGCTCAGTAGTACAGGGATCAAAATATTACATTCCTGCATTCCCAAGGAATTTAACTTTACTTTAGGAATTTCATCTTTCTAGTTGGCTTTTCTGATCGAGAATGCTTGATCTTTCCGTATTCCTTTAATTATGACCAATGAAAGTGAACATAGTGTACGGATTAAGTAAAAAAAACAATTCATGAGGAAATGCAGCTTTACATGAGGGAATGTAATCTTCCTGATAGGTTTCCCTCAAGTGAATGTAATTTTATTTCATTATTTCAATCCCTGTAGTAAATCTGTAGTAAAAATAAAAATTGGGGTTTGATACCCATGGTGGTCATAGCATAGATAGTACAACAAACAAACCAGAGAGTTTTGGGCATCATGAATTAGAGGTAAGTAAAATTACTTACTGCTCGCTACTGCCATGCTTAGTGAGTATGAGGCCCAAACACCAGAATAATCAATCAAGCAGTACACTAATAAGTGGAACTTTAGTAGGATGATTGGGTTGATTTAAAAAACCCAAAAGAAATAAAGGTTTAAATTAGGTTCTTAAGTATTAATTTTGTTGCACTTTTGCAAAAGATTAATATAATGCGAATATTTGAATTTTAAACTATGTTTAATTCTGTAACACAGGTCAAAGGTGTGTTGCAGCCTTTGTTATCGTAGCAAAATTAATAACAACAACTTTGACATAGTGCATAGTCTTTCATGTGCTTAAAATCAACTCTACTGCTCAGAAAAAGAATAATAACACAGGCCTGCAATGTAAAATTTTTACATGTTCTACAGTAATTCCTATACACTGAATTTGAAAATGTTATCCATTTTACTCCATTACATACACGTTTTTCACAAAATGTCATATGTACTTTTACATAAGTGAATCATTTTCATTGAAATTGGGTCACATTTTGTTATGCTTAAAATGTTGACAACCACTGGCTATAGATTTCTCTAGACCAATCGCGATGTGAGAGTCTTATCGATCGTTCTAGAACCCAAACATAACAATAAAAAATGTTCATTGTGGTAAATGAAATAATAATTTGATTTAAGTAAGAGTTTTTTTTTTCTTCCCAATGTGTAAAAAATCCTTACGTGATAGAAAATAATGAATATTATTTTCAAAATCTGCATAGCTGAATTATGGAAAATCTGTTATTAAAACCAAAACAACTTTTATTAAGTTTAAATTCACAGGCCTCTGTTATTTTACACATTTTAACAAATACATGAGTTTTAACTTGGACTTGTTAAATGACAAAGATAATAGTAAGTTTATTCAATAGTTTATATTAAAACAGATTTCAGTTGGACAAATTTATATGAAAACAAAGATAAATAAAATGGAGACATCTCACACATCAACCTGTGCAAAATTAACCCTGATTATTCTTCTGATTTAAAAACTACAGAGAATCATTTATTATATACTTACTGACACTTGACTTTCTTTTCTAGTTTAAGTGTATTTATCTATGCTGTATAAAGTTTACCTTATAACAGATCATTATTTTCTTAATCTATGTAAGTATCATTATGTGTTGCTCGAAACAATTAAGGAGTATTCACAATTTTCTGTATTTGTTATGACAAGGCACAACTACTGTTATTAAGTAATGCCAATGACATTCCTATGTTAGTTTTTTGTGTGCAAAAATAGTGTCAGATAATCAATCAGTCTGTTCCTTAACAGTTAACATTTTGAACATTAACAGTTTATCTTGAGATTAGAGTAAAACATCCTACAGAACCTCAAAGAATACATTTGGACATTTGTTAAGAGCAATAGACTGACTAGAAGCCGATCAAACAAAAATGTTGAAGTAGAGTTGCTACAAGTTTACAAATTAGGATTAGCAGGATGTTATCTGCTCTCAGATGACCCAAACCATTGGTCGGAGACATGACAGGTAGCCCCATTTAAACAACCCCTCATGATGGCAGCTGTTTAACAGTATGGGCTTAATACAAATGGTGGGTTTCAGCTTCCCAACTAAATCAAGACTTCAGAGTAGATGATAAAGAAATGTTGTTGATTTTGGGGTGGTTATGTCACCCCTTCCCTCCCAGAGAATGTTCAAGGAAAAGAGTCCCTCTTCATCTGCTATTGAGATGTTGACTTGTAAAAGTGGTAAATTCTCTTTGTGTGGTACAGCAAGTGACAAGAGTCATGAAGATAATGGTGTGATTTACTATGGGTTGAAGACCCTTTTCAAGGTTCTAGAGGAAAAGTGATCATTATTAACAAACAGTGCAGTATACAAGATAGCTTTTATGCCATAGATGGTCAGTTGCATGGTTCCTGTATTCTACCACCACCACCACCAGTCATATATGATACAGGGATGCAGTTTTACAACAATTATCGTTGCCTTTTGCAGGTGCATTAGGTCAGAACTTATACATTAATAGATGTTAACGTGCACCTCTATCATTCTTAATTGTTTAATAACTTACTGGAAGAAGAGGATATGGAGGGAGTCATCTTGCTGAACACTATTGAATATGTATGGTAATTCACATTCTAAAAAAATAAATCAAACACTAGAGCTTTTGACAGATGAACCTGTTCTCATCAGGAGCAAAGTCAGAAAATGATAACAGCAGGCTTATCTGTTGAAAGCTGTGGTATTTGATTTTTTTAACTGTAATTTACCAACTTTTAACTTACTTGTTTTTACTATCATTGAACACCTATAAGATGACGTAGGGAGACGACGGCGTCATGTAATTTACCTCCAACAAGTTTTGATAAACTAGAAGCAGCTCTGATGGAAGATTGGGCTGTGCAACTTCAACAGCCCATTGATTCACTCATTCTGTAGTATCAAATGAGCATTTGCGGACATAGACTGGAATAGTGGACGTTTGTGTATCAAATTACATGACAGATCGCTCGACACTTTATTTGGATAGAAATTAGCTAGAGGTGCCTTTGGAATTATTTATCTCATGTTTACCATAGGGGCGTTCTTGGTATGCCAGTTATTCCAATTTCTACAGACCGTATTTGCTTACTTCGGTAGGGGTTTTCATTGTAGGGGGCTTTCTTCAATAAAATATACAATAAATCAATCAGATATACAATTTTAGATACCTTGTCAAGTTCCTTGTTTTCACTAGTTCTTGGGACTATAAAATACCTGGTCGCGAAAGGGCTGATAACAATAATTGTGACTTGTCAGAGCTAGAATGTAGAAAACTCCATTTATCCCGCAAATGTTTTGAGCAGTTCAGTACAACTATATTTTGCTTCTATTTATATGTATTGCAGGACGTGATGTATATGTGCTGTTTTATTTTGTCACTGTGTGCACGAACAGAATAAGTAATTACAAGAAAATGGGAAATTTTTGACGTAGTTATCCTTCCAAGATATAAATTGTTATTATTTATATAACATATTGTTTACATACTAAAAAAGACTAATGATAAATTTGACTTCAAACAACTATATTACTTGTTTAGGTTTTACTTGGCTGGCAACTTTCTTAAATATCTCAAAGTTCTCTGTCAGATTTTTATATCTTGCGATTTTCCTTGTTTGTATGGCACTTTTTTTTCGTGTTGTATATTGGTAAAGTTCTAAAGAAATAGAGACTGAAAGTTCACATGGCCGTTGCTAAGAAACGCCGCAAGCGTGCGATTACTTATCTGAGTGCCGTTTAAAGTTACTTACTGAATTTATTTTATTATCGCCTAAAAAACCTTTCACTCCTGTCACTTATAGAAGAATAATTTTCTCTTAATACTAAAAATAAAAAAAAAAAAATAGAAAGAAGTGTTTAATGTTATGTTTCTCCTAAGGTAGACAAGTTTGATCGATGATTGTGGGTTTAATCAGTGCCGTTATTTTTACTTTGTATAAAAAATAGAATCTTACATATTTCTATCATGTGTAGTATATGAAACTTACTCTGCTGTCACATGTTTTCTCGACGTTCAACTCCGTGATATAAGAATATTTTTTTTGTAAATTTATAAAATTTGTGAAATCATTTTTTAGATGTCATGTATGTAATAAGCCTGAGATTGAAACATTATTTTCTTGACACGAACACCATGTGAATAAGCAACCGTCACATAATATGTGATTACCATCGAGACGTCGAAAATTACCCATTTAGATGTGAAGTGCACTTGTTATTTAGTGGGTATTAAGCCAGGTGCTTATAAGTAGCTTTCAGAGTAATTTTGTGTATCAAAGTATTTTGAAGTTCGTCATCACCAGTTAAGCTGACAGTCTCAGAGATAGAATGAAAGGAGCTGGTAATGCGCGAGCTAAAACTGTTGTTTAATTTCAGAGCAGTGTCTTAGTTGATTATGTAAGAATACTCGTACAGCTTGAAGGAAATGATTATTGAAATACAGAAATCTATCAAGTAATAAAATTGCTTTTTAAATAAAAGGTTATAACCCTGGTGTTCTTGTTAAGTCGTGGTAAAGTACTGTAACATGTGAGTGTACTTTGAAAGTAGTTTGAACTTAATAATAAACAACTTTATAAAAGTTATTAAGTTGTTTATTAAGCAGTTGTGTTACTTAATCACATATTTGATCGTCTTCTTTGTTTCTACATTTATGAATATAGCAGAAGTTCATTTAGTGGTTGTTTAAAACTTCGAGATTTATTACGTTCTGCCTTCAACACGTTTTCTATTCATAAATTTATTAATTGATATTATTAGTTGCACCTCTGGTTATCTGTTCAAAGGAGTGATCTTGTTCATGCATGAAACCGAATGATATATATATACCACCATGTTGCCAGTATTAAGGAAGTAGCATAAACAGCCAAGTCTGGTTATATTTACATGGGGATTTTTTAAGTAGTTATTTAGTAGATTGAAACTAGTGAAATATAAGAGACTCTGTGTTTTACATAAAAGACAAATGGACAATTTGTGTGTAACGATGTGTTTAGGAAAAAGATCACAGTTATAAACGTGATCGCAGCAAGAGTTTTGAATTAAAGCGTAAACGAAACATTTTAACTGTTTCTAGGTTACAAAGTAACTATTTTAGAATAAATCCATAAGTACATTGCAGAATATATTTCATACAAAAAATGTGTTTGATAAGTTGGTTGTAGGTTTAGTGTGTGCGCCTGTATTTAGATAATGATGTGACTAAGTAAAACCCGTGCAACCTTAGTGATGGTTAGACAATCAAGTCTTTAGGTTTCCGTATTTGTAGTTTTGGTGCTATCATGATTTTAGCCCCCCCCCCTCATAACTCAACAGTAAGCTTGGGGCTTCTAACATTAGAAGCGAAGTTTCGATACCCGCGGTGAGAAAAGCATAAATAACCCATTGTTTAGCTTTTAGCTTAACCACAGACAAGCCAACAAAAATCATGGTTTTATTTTGCTCAAAATGGGATCTGGTTTTAATTATTTTTTTCAGGGGGAAATTGATTTACGTATGGTGTAAGCTACGTGTATATAATTCAGGTGTTTCTGTTTATGTTGTAATTGACAGTTTTAGCTTATATTATACTAACACACTAGTCGGTTAACACTATGCCCAGTGACCCTAAAATGTTTAGTCTCTCTTAAAAATCTCTAAACTTTTATAAGTAACCCCAAAAAGCCCTAAAACTTTCAAAAAATTATTTCTTTTGTTACCGATCACCTTAGAATGTCGGTCTCTGATGACAACGTCGGCTTCTATTTGGCTTAAATAACTGATTGTTTTATGTATGTGAGTTAAACAGGAATTCCACATTAAGGCCATAAATCTTTCTTACCTTATAACACTACATTAATTGCCATACGTCTGAAGATGTAGATGTTGACGATATCGTCTTAATCTTACATCTGGTAAAAACCAAGTGTATCATGATGATTTTGTTTACTAACAAACACTATATTTCAAACTATTTCTATTCTGTTATATGAATATCAGTTTCCAAATTCAACCGAATGTTTGACCTAATTTTCTGTTACTGTGTTTTCAGAAACATCTCCAAATATCCCCAGGTGTTTTATCTGATTAACCCTAAAAATGTATCATTATTACTATTATTTTCTGTTGGAAAGCATGTGTTAAGTTGTTAACATAATAGGTTTACTGGTTATAGTCTGTATAATAATACATTGCTGGACAGTTTACGTAATAGGCACTGCACATGTTAACCAATTTTTTGAAGTCTATGTAATACTGTCTGTTGCATCTGTTAATATTATAGGCACTGCCTTGTAAGGAAGTGTTTCAGCGGTAGGTGTATATTACTTGAATTTTAAGTGTTGTGGAAAAATATTACTGTATACATTTGCAAGTTTTTGCTTGTATACGTCATTCACTTTAGCGTGCTCATGTTCAGTATCTGAGCAGTTAACAATGAAATAATGCAAAATGAATGGAAATCATATATAGCTAATATCATTTTAAAGTTATTTAAATTTTCTTTTCTTTATTACTTTACATATTATCACTGCCAAGTTTCCACAGAACATCCATTTCGTTTTGCTTTTATTATCCTTAATTGAACTGTTGTGTGTATTAACATGCATTTTTGTTGTTATTTTAGTCAATATATTTATCGTATGCAGTAAAACAAATAAACTATAATTAAATTGTCGCTCGTTTGTTGACAGTAGAGACCCAATGATGAGACTTGCCTGTGTTTGTGAAGTATTTTCTCATCAAACTTTACATATAGAACACCAGAGGCATACTTTGAAAGTGAGAAAATTTTATTGAGTCAATTGCCAACAGTAATGTATATACCTCTTGTTTATTATTCGTAGCACCATATCAGCTGTTGACCAATTCGGAAATCTCTGATGTCGACGTAATTACAACCCGTCTAACATCGTTAGTCGTGTGGTTTATTATTAATAATATGAACATTTATATCCTCCGAACATGTGATTCTAGAATTTTTTGGTGATTTAACTTTTCTCTTTATAAATTTTATGGTAGGTTATGACTTTGGATAATAGCCAACTTTTATAGTCAAGCTAACCCACTATGTCATGTGGTGCTTAAGAGGTTTAAGGGGTGGCTCAATACGTTTATGAAACACCACTGGAATTGTCTGTACAACTGTTATTAAACTGTCATTTAAAAGGACACAACAAACTTTCCTATCTTATTTCTACTGATTGGAATTAGGTCTTCAAGCATTATGGGTATTTTACAATAATCTTTTTTTTTTTTTCTCGTACAGTACAGTAAACGTGTTGTTAAAATAAAATATGCCCACCGTCAGTTGTTCGAAAACTTAACATTTATGCA
>NW_013666094.1:23785-32877 GCF_000517525.1 Limulus polyphemus
AATGATAATGTTTGGACGTTTTGCACATTATTTCACCAGATATTGCAGTGTAACACTTCGTTCTACAGTGTTGGAATGAAGGTAAATACTGCTTGTACTTGTGCTGATTTCTTTAGAGCTAGCCTGAATGATAATGTTTGGACGTTTTGTACATTATTTCACCAGATATTGCAGTGTAACACTTCGTTCTACAGTGTTGGAATGAAGGTAAATACTGCATGTACTTGTGCTGATTTCTTTAGAGCTAGCCTGAATTATAATGTTTGGACGTTTTTGCAAATTATTTCACCAGATATTTCTGTGCAACACTTCGTTCTACAATGTTGGAATGAAGGTAAATACTGCTTGTACTTGTGCTGATTTCTTTAGAGCTAGCCTGAATGATAATGTTTGGACGTTTTGCACATTATTTCACCAGATATTTCTGTGTAACACTTCGTTCTACAGTGTTGGAATGAAGGTAAATACTGCTTGTACTTGTGTGTCAGTCAATTGATGCATAATATAAGTGCAAACTATTCAAGTTGAATACACAAAGTTAGTTAATGCAAAAAGATAGTCCTTGTACTTTTTACAACTGATGTTACTGTAATGGCATTTCCTTTGGTACACAAGATGGCAGCACCAATACGTTTTTAACTCTACTTCGACATGAAAATTGTCTGTGCTCATGGAGTTTTTTCCCCTTATTAAATCCGAGTATAAAATCATTTTATAACTTTTCTAAATAATTGAAAAATGAAAAGATTCAATTTAATACGATCGAAGCAGAGATGAAAACAAAAGTTGTTTTTATTCTATACAGAAGTAAATTGTTTTAGAAACTTTGCTTATTACTGTGTCAGCTAATTATGGTTAATTTTACTCTGGTGGCAACAAATATAAATAGGATTTTTTTTTCTAGTTATGACACTCAAATCAGAATAGTATTAAGTGCTTATAGATATCTCAGACAACATCTCCGACCAACCAAAACGATCCAGATTTTAGCACTCAGGTTGATCCGTTTTCCTCTCCGATTTGAAAATCTATTTAATAAACATGTTTTTCATAAAAAGTACTGGACTTCATTTATCCATGACACTTTAACAATAGTAATTTTTAGGTTCTAGTAAATGGCTCAATTGCTTTGTCTTAATTCTATAATTCTTTTAGATTTTTTCATTACTCCATTTTGCCAGGAATGAGCAACTGGGTAAAAGCAACAATAGCAAAAAATGAACCGAGTTTGAGGGCTAAGGTTTTAGTCCATCAGTAATACTTTCTTTACACTGAAATGTTAAGCTATTTTTTCGAGTTTATATATGTATTTTTGGGCCCGGCATGGCCAGTTGGTTAAGACGTTCGATTCGCAATCTGCGGGTCGCGGGTTCGCATCCCCATCCCACCAAAACATGTTCGCCCTTTCAGCCGTGGGGGCATTATAATGTGACGGTCAATCCCACTATTCGTTGGTAAAAGAGTAGCCCAAGAGTTGGCGGTGGGTGGTGATGACTAGCTGCCTTCCCTCTAATCTTACACTGCTAAATTGGGGACGGCTAGCGCAGATAGCCCTCGTGTAGCTTTGTGCGAAATTCAAAAAACAAACAAACATATGTATTTTTGTGTGATTAGTAAATGAATCTTTTCATCAGATACTCAAAACTATTCGGTGAAATTTGAAAAAAAAAGCTTATTGATATTCATTAATTTATTAATCGATAGACTTTATTATTTATTCGACACGGTTTCTTCTGTAAATATGTGTTTATTTACAGGATTACATTATTATGTATCTTTTTGTTTACAAGATAAAAGATTTTACAGTAAAGAAAAAGTTTTATGTAAACAGGTACGACGTTTCGATCGCTAGTGCGATCATTCTTAAGTACACAAATCATGAAAATGATCGCACTAGCGCCCGAAACGTCGTACCTGAAACTTATTTAGATAAAACTCCCCCCTTACTGTAAAAACTCTAACCTGTAATAATAATAATAAACAAAAAACAACAACTTATAACCGGTAAGTAAACTCAAACAAAACTATTATGTACACTGTTTAACAGGTACGTGTGTGTGTGTGATGCATACAGTTAAATTAACTTCCTGTGACTTTTAGCAATCTATTTTTACTTATCATTTAAATGAAGGTACCAAATTATATAGTTTGATTGTCAGCATCAAGACTGTGAGAAAAGGAAATGTTTACATTTCCAGTATTCCCGCATCTAAAGCGCTTTATTTAAACCGTTACTGAAGTTGCGGCTTATTTTCAGATTAATAATTATTTTAATATAAGCATCATTCACTTTACGTACCAGTCTGGTGATAACGCTTCCACATTCAACGTGCTGAGTATTTTGCATGTAATTTAATCATTGAAGTATTTAAAGGCATTTGTCTCATCGTTCTCATTGTTCGGTATTATTTGGTTTTAAAGGCTTAACTTAATGAATTAAACAGGATGGGATGTGTGCGTGTGTATATATATATATATATATAATGAAATTTCGTATGTGCCTCTCATTGTATGATATTTGTATGTGACACGTAATTAAATTTGTCTTTTACATGTGAGTAACTCCGGTTTATTGTTATGGAAAGCGTACTCTTTTAAAAGGAATTTGCTTAACGAAACATCTTTTTTTTTAGACCAGTTATGTTTACAGCTGATGTAACTTATTAAAATTACTCTGTAAATGCAGTTTAGTTTTGATTGTTTATTTTTAATGGAACTCATTACGAAATACGTTACTGAGTTAATGGTAAATGGGCAACTACTAGAAATAAAATAGTTGATCGCTATTTGTCTGTCAGTAGGAGAACTTACAGGTTATGAATATGTAGAAGATAACTAAGTCATGCAACTTTAAGGTTGATCCGTATTACTTTGTCCCACGAGTTACATATGTTTTAAATAACATTTTAACAAAGGTCTATAAGTAGCGTTGTAATAATAAATGTTCCAGCGCTTTGCCTTCATGAGGATGGTGTGCTTGTGAGCCATACGGTTTGTAGGTCGACAAAATACGGGCGATCATCAAATATACTCGTGTTGTGCGTGATATTAAACGTCTCTTTTTGTTTGGCGTAGAAATTGCAATGGCTGCCAAATTTGAACCTCATTGACATCATTTAAGAAGTTTACTGAGTGATATTGACACGGTTGTATAATATATATTATCATAATGTTAACATAGTAAGAAAACGAAAGTTTTGTCAGTATGTTTTGTTTTTTTTTCATCTGACATATTAGTGATTTGACATTTTAGTTACTGTGGTATTTTCAGATAGCACTGATTTCCCCTAAGAGTTCCTCTGAATAACTGGAGAGTAGTCAAGATATCTAATGCAAAATAATTTTATATCCTCTGAGTTCGCGAGAAATAAAGAGACACTAAACATATAAAAAAAAAAATGTACAATCAGAATAAACAGATTTTTACTAAATAACAAACACAATGAAAATATGCGCTTCACTTGCCACAACGAACAATCGCTTGTACTTGAGAGTTGGGTTTGAAGATGCTTTAACACAAATCTATTCGCAAGTAAGTCTAACTCCATCGACCTCCTATTCCAGATTGAACAAACCTAACTTTACTTACTTAACTCCTTAACGTCAATTTTATCCTGAGCTACTAGCGCTGCCATGTTCCAGGCCTATTTCCAATGAAACATGAAAAATATCATTACTTCAAGAGGTCACCTGACTACCAGTAGAAAAGATAACTTGGTATACTGTAAGTTATCTTGCAGATATCTTTCCCACAAGAGGATAAAAGGTGCTACTCCAGGTGAATGCCACTGAACAATGGCTAACTATAGTGAAAGAAACCTAGCAACCTTCTTGATCAAGGTGTTATGTGAAAACTATACGTACCTGTACAGATAAAGTTTGAAACATTTCTATAATAATATAAGGAGAGAGAAAGCATGTGGTATGTCTGTATACCACACTTCTCCTGCCACCTTTACTTCAGACTTGTCATCAAGTTCTCATTAATCTTTACTTCAGACTTGTCATCAAGTTCTCATTAATCTTTACTTTAAAGCTAATAAGACTTATAAAATGCATGTTTGTCAAAGAATAGCATAATTTTCTTTCGCCTGTTTAAAAAGACTTGCATACAACACAACCCTCTATTAAAGAAACTCCATTACATTTAAATATCATTGCACAAACATTGACTGCAAATAATGCATTTTGCAACACGAACATATGTTACATAATCATAAGTAAAATTTTGACACAGATTAGACCATACTGCTAATTATTTTATACAGCAATACCCTTCAACATAGATAATGTAACAGCTTGGATACACTGAAAACTTTGACTAGAATACACTACTAATACACATCATTACAATGAAAAATATTTTTGTAACCCTTTAACACAAAAATCATAAGCAATAGCTATGTCACCAGAAATAAAACTTTAACACTGATATCACGGAATAAAACAAATGCTTTAAAGAAAAAAGATGTTGAATGTAAGAAATTAGTTCAAAAACACAAACTCTTTAATAAAGAAAAGTTACAACAGTTCAATAGTTACACATGAAAAACCCTTTAACAGTGATCATCATACTATACAAAGATAAACCCTCTAATATACAATGGTCATGTGGGAAATATCCATTAGCAAAGATTAATTTAAAATCTATACAATATGTAACCTTTAAAAATGATTAATTAATTGTTAACATGTCAGTATCACATAACATGAGACAAATAAGGCATAGTAAATAAACCTTTTAACAATGAAATAGCTTGTAATAAAAATAAAACCCTTGAACATTGAGAGTCAATTTTTATCTTCTTTAAAAAAAAACCAAACAAATCAAGTAAGACATTGGTTAAAATAAAATTAAAATTTTGATCAGGGGTACATACATGAATGAAGGAAGAGATCCAGTGCTTGTGAGCAGATATCATCCAGGTACTGAACGCCCTGCTTTCAAACATACATCAAATAGAAAACCAAAACCCCTTAAATATGACCTATTCAAAAACAAAAAAAAATTGAAAGTTAGAAAATAACCTGTTATATATATGCACGACAATGTTAAATAACAATAATATGCATAGTTTTTTTTAAACGTAAGAAGAATAAAAAGATAATACGGAATCCAAACAAGATATCTCCAGTACATATATACACACACACACACAACAAAATGATTAACTTTACAAAAGAAAATTAAACATATTGAAAATAAACTATAAATAAAAAAGAAAAGGAAGGAAACAGAGATATTTATTCATGACAAGAACTCTTTTAAAATAGAAGAACAACAAATAATCAGAAAACATTTTAACATAAATGATTTCTCAATTTTTTACAATAAAGAAAACTATCTACACTGCTTTTACTATCCACTCTTAGGAGAATCTAAGGTGTTAGCTTTTGCGTTATATCAATTTAATCCCATCAGGACATCTTCCAGGGCAACTGTGGATTCTCTGTTGACAGTGGTAGTTTGCTGGATGAACTCCTCAGCTCTTAGCAGGGCATTCAATACCTGGATGATATCTGCTCATAAGCATTGGATCTCTTCCTTCATTCATGACATCTTTGGATGTCTTCCCAACCAATCCTCTTCATGGTTTTATCAGACCCATAGCTCAGCCCAATTTGTCACTTCTTCCTGGTAATTCCTTTCATGTGTGGTGATTTAGTCTGATAATGGTATATTTATTGTCATTGCCAGTGGTATGGTGAGGAGCTCTATCTTCTTTGTTCCTGAGGTAGATCACAGAACTTCTTAGCTGATGGTCTTGTGGTAGCTGATGTTGAGGCACCTTCATTTATTGCCAGGTTGAGTAGTTGTTGCAGGTTGTGGCTTTGTTGGTTCCTGCTATAGGAGACATTCCTGGCACTTTGGAAAATCTTAGCTTTAGCAAGTTTTTTTTGGCTTTGGTATTTAGTGGTCCTGCCAGTGGTGGATACACATTTGGTGCCTGTAACAGTTTATTGTTGCACATAGACTGATGTGTCACCATACTAGCTATAATGTTACCCTATTTGTGATTTTACTGTCCCTGTGGAGTGGCAACCTGAAATTGAGCCACTTGGAGGCTGAGCTTGACCAGAGTAGAGAGCAGCAATGGTAATTGATCTGCATTAGCATTGTTCACAGTTAGTGGCCTGGACTGGTCAGATTGAGTCAATGGATGCTGTCTTGGCCCATGGTGTCTTGAGGATGACTGTAAAGTTCAGATTTTCATCATTGCTGAACAAAATGTCCTGTAAATAGTGATCACCATAATGTTTTTCTGTGATGTTCAGATCTTCATCATTGTTGAACAAAATGTTCTGTAAATAGTGATCACCATAATGTTCTTCTGTGATGTTCAGATCTTCATCATTGCTGAACAAAATGTCCTGTAAATAGTGATCACCATAATGTTTTTCTGTGATGTTCAGATCTTCATCATTGCTGAACAAAATGTTCTGTAAATGGTGATCACCATAATGTTCTTCTGTGATGCACCACTAACTAGAGATTTATGCATATATTAGGGAAATGAAAACACTATTAGCTGAATGAAAAGCAGTCAGAATTGAAAACAGAAGGTCAACCAAAGTCAGAAGTTTAGCTGTTTGTTGATTGTAAAATATAACTATTCAGTTACAAACATAATTTGTTAGAAAATTACATTTCAGACATGGAATATTGAAACTATCACCTTGGTCAAGTGACATTTCTAAAGGCTTCACTGTGTACACACCCTATGCCACATGTAACACATATATCCATAACACTCCTGAATGGCTTAGTCCACCAAACTTCATTGGGTCTCTGCTTTACCAATTGATATATTTGTACTTCTCACTGCTGCCACTTTCGTAACACAGCTTACACTGTTCGTTAACTTTCGGTGCTAAGCATGACTAGGTGGTTATGGCACTTGACTCGCACTCTGTGGGTCTCGAGTTCGAATCCCATCACCGCTCTTTCAGCCGTGTAATGTGACGATTTGTTGGTAAAGAGTAACCCAAGAGTTAGTCGTGGTTGGTGTTGACTAGCTGCCTTCACTCTAGTCTGTCACTTCAAACGGCTAGTGCAGATAATCCTCGAGTAGCTTTGCGCGAAATTAAGAACAAACAAACAAACGCCATTCAAACCGTAATTAGGAAATAATTCCGTTTGTTATGTTTGATTTTCTAGAATAGCTTGAAAATATGAGCGTATGAACTTTGTTGTGTGTATGTGTGTTTTTTGGGTGTGACACATAAACGGACTCTTCTAATGTACACATAAAATATATTTGAAATGAGTATGATGTGACTCGATTATAGAGGCCTGCTGTGTATGATATGTGTGTATAATAACAACAATACTAATTACAACGCCTTTGTTGAGAACAACACAACTTAGTTAACTGTAGGAATATTGTTCAGTTTAAATATTCATTACGAACCATGCCTTGGCACGTGAGAAGAGTATGAAGTAATTTGTTTACCAATGATTGATTGAGCTCATATTATAATTCAAGGGAATTATTAGACGATAAGTTACGTTTTTATTATTGTTTACAATAAATGCCCAGAGTTCACATGTGTATTTAAAAATGTTTCGGTGGCGTCCCTTGCTCGATTTGGATATATAATATCAGACAGCGAGTGTTAGCATAAGATAATATTGAGCGAAATATTCCCACTTATCTTTTTTATTATTAAACCTTCGTATCGTGGACATACTAAATAACAGAAATGTACTATTTTGAAATAAGATATTAGAACGCTAGAGCTTGCTGATTTGACCTTTTTGTGAAGCTTACGACACTCGGCTGTTAATGTATAAATTATTCGTCACGGATGACTTCTGTGGCATGCAGTACTAACAAAATCATGAGAGACTCGTCAAAACTTGAATTGTTCCATGCAATATTTAAATCAACAGGCAGCACGTAAAATAACATTTTCGTCTTCGAGAACACCAGGGGGATCTAGAAAAAAAGAATCAAGTTATTTTGCTGCAGGTTTATAAAACCTTTTCTAAAATGGTCACAAAGACATATTTTATTCATTGCTTTGTCATCTGGAGTAGCTAAATAATAATAAAAAATTGTAAAGATAGTCTTTTTGTCTTTTATTTTTCGACGTAAAAGATAAAAAGACAAGATAACTTATTCAACGTGCTTTTCGTGAGATTAATGGCATATATCACATGTATTAAGAATTCAATTTTTTTAGTGTTTCAATAAAACCTTGAGGGACTTTTAACGAATACCAAATATACCTAGCACACTGAAACTGTACGAGAAATATATCTTTGTAGTTTTGTTTTTTTGCAATGTTGGTCCCCCATGTTTCTTATTATTCTCCAGATAAGTAAGAGTATTTGCTGTGTTTGTTTTATATTAAACGATAGTTCTATTCGAACCCTATGCTTAAAAATATGACATTACACCAGAAACATAATCATAAAACTATATTACTGAGTTGAGGGAAATTATAGGTGTTCAGTTACCCTATTATGTGACTGAGTCACTTAAATAAACAAAACACGCTTAAAACTGTCATTTACAATTTTGTAGACCTAAGTTTCTCTGAACTTCTAATGTGATTGCATCTCTTAATAAACAAGCGTGAGACCATTTAATGATTTTTCTGAAGAATTACAAATGTTTCCTTGATATACTTTTAATGTTACTGAATCATTTGATGACAAGAGGATCTCCAAATGAACTCGATGGTGTTTTATTTTTTTATATAATCTGCTAGTTATTACATTATTAATTTGATTACACCATAGCCACAATAATTGTAAAGACATTTCATGTTTCACAGCGTGAACTATTGTTTGGTTCTCCTAAACTAACCATTAATACATGTGTTGCGTCATCGAGGTCACGTGACTGGTGTGGCGCCACCTATTTTCTAGAACTATCCTGTACCTTGGCGAATGCTCTAGTATTTACTAGATATAGGGTAGTCTGGTATATAAAAGAGGGTGACAACGTGACGGGGAATAATGTGTGTGTAGGTAATGAGTAATTGAACTGCAGTCAGAGAGACGTATTGTTGAAGTTAACGTTCGTTGATATAGCGTTTGTTTTAGCGCGATTGTTGAAAACAGTGTATCGTAAAGTTATATT
>NW_013666094.1:33877-54999 GCF_000517525.1 Limulus polyphemus
CTTAAATAAAACTGGTTTATTCTTTCCGAATACAACTTTACCGATACACTTAATTTCAACAGTCGCTCTATAACAACGCTATAATTCTCACGTCTCACGTGCTCGACAATACTCAGTTCAATTACACATTCTCTGACTGCAGTCCAATTACTCATTACCTACACATTGTTCCCGTCACGTTGTCAACGTCTTATATATACAAGACTAACACACATATAGTAAATGCTAGAGAATTCTTGAAGGAACATGATATTTCTAGAAAGGGGTGGCGTGATACTAGTCACGTGACCTCCCTGACGCAACAATATATATATAAAGCAAACTGAGCAAGATTCCATCCAAAGTTACTGTAATTTGGTCAGTATAGATTATTTCTTTACTTGCGTCCAGACTTGGTGAATTGGTGGTGTGTTGCTAAGCTAATCTTGTAATTTTCCGCATCGAGATTGTCCTATCGTGAGGAAATTAGTAATAAAATAGCGTGCTACATGAATTCATAGTAATGAACGTTTAACGTAGCCACCGCAACAATGTTTCAGCGTACATCAACAAACTGACTGGTGTAGATCGTATCACGTATATTATCTTGTCAAAATTAAGCATCTTAAAATGTTTGTGCCAATTATATTTTGTACACCACAGTATTATTGTTATGACGTGAAAAATTAAGGAAAATAGTGAATGACAAAAATGAAGTTGTAGTTGGCAAGTAAAGAACAAACAGACACCGTAGAAGTAACAAGTAGAAAGAAAAAATACGTGTAAAACGAACCAAGAATTGCCATGTACTATTCCGGTATTATACTGTTTAAATTTGGTGTTCATCATTCTCATCCACGAAAGTTAATATTTCACTTAGTTTCTCTATTGAGTCTCACTTAAGTATGTATGATTTATATATATTAATCTAAACGGTGTATAGTAATTAACTCAAATTGTTGAAATACACACAGAGTAAATATCTCTCACAACGACGCACCAGAGTAGTGTGCTGTAGGTTTAGATGTGTGACTGCGTAAGTAAAATTGATGTAAATTTGCCCATGAACACATGCATGCACGTCAGTGGTTCATATATTCTCCAGTTTGAGGCCAAGTCTGTCTCAAAGTGATAGTGACGCATGGCTGAAATCCCATGACGAGATACGAATCATGCTGTAGGTACGTTATATATATGTGGAAGTAACATTTAAGCTTATTACTTGGATGCTTTATCCTTTCACCCAGAATTTTTCTTGGTATGTGGTTAATTTTGATTATTTTTTTAAATATAATAGTAGACGAATAACTCGATGTAAACATGATTAAATTGTGAAAAACGATATAATACGAACCAAGTTTAAATTTTATTTATCCGGATAAATGGGAAGCCACGTATTTTATAATAGTTTAAATTAGTTAAGATAATAAGATAATCTAGCAGTTCAAAATGACAGGTCTTCCGGTGGGTCAGCGATAAACGCTAAAATTCGGGGTTGAAATATATGGATAGTTTATCGTGTAGCTTTGCACTAAAACAAAGATAATTATAGGTGGGTTTCTTCATTACCCATTCAAGCCGTCTCCAATCATTATTAGTCTCAAAGTGGATTCCTCGTCATCGAATTTGAAATAATTATAGGTGGCTATGCTCAGATTTCACTTTATGTAGTTATGCACGAAATTCTAAAACTTGCAAATAAACTGGACTTATATTTGCCCATTAATATATATATATATAGCAACAATTTTAAAAGTCTTGTTGTACTTGGTAATACCATATCAAAGCGTGCATCATTTTTATAATATGGAAGGTGCATGGTAAAAGTCGCTTATCTTACTTAGAAAGACATCTTAGCAGTTCAGTCGTATTGCTAAAGGTATTTATATACAGGCAACTGATGTCATTCTATACAAGGTTCCACCATGAAATTAAGATTATATCACATGAAAATATTAAACAAATCGTGACTACCAAAACCACTCATAAAAACATAGCAACATTAGTAACTAGACAAAGAAAAAAGAAGATTGTATTGTATTTAAAGTTTTTAAATTGAGCCAAAGTAATGTCAACATGGCTTGACACCAGTAAGATTTGTGTGGCAAAGCACCCTCTTATGTAAAACCTGAAACTTGTTTATTGTCAGATATACAGAGTCTAATATTTATGGTTACAATGTTTCATCAGGTTAACCTGACATTGTCTAGATCAGGAGTTCACTTCTTGTAGTTTTTATACCTGATGATGCCAACTTAACCATGGTGAAACATTATAACCATAAATATTATACTCTGTATATCTGAGAATAAACAAGTTTTAAGTTAAACAGTTAAAATATTACTTAGAACGTACGATGGGGGTTAATTAACGAAGAAAAACCGTTGTAGAATTTCACACCGCACATTAAGTAGTATACCGATGACCAGAAATATTCCATTGGGCTTAATGTTGATCTATTTAACTATTATCAAGTCAACATTAAAACTAGTTGGCCAATCATTTGGCTTAATGTTGATCTACTTAACTATTATCAAGTCAACATTAAAACTAGTTGGCCAATAATCTTAGTTGTTTATTTACTTTGTTGCTTGATGTAAGGTCAGTCGTCCAGTTAGGTTCTATTGGGACATCAAGCAACAAAGGAAATAAACAAACTAAGATTATTGGCCAACTAGTTTTAATGTTGACTTGATAATAGTTAAATAGATCAACATTAAGATGGTCAGTCGTCCAGTTAGGTTCCATTGGGCTTAATGTTGATCTATTTAACTATTATCAAGTCAACATTAAAACTAGTTGGCCATTAATCTTAGTTGTTTATTTACTTTGTTGCTTGATGTATGGTCAGTCGTCCAGTTAGGTTCCATTGGGCTTAATGTTGATCTATTTAACTATTATCAAGTCAACATTAAAACTAGTTGGCCATTAATCTTAGTTGTTTATATACTTTGTTGCTTGATGTATGGTCAGTCGTCCAGTTAGGTTCCGTAAGTGTACCACTTTTATTGTATGAAATATTGTATGGTCAGTCGTCCAGTTAGGTTCCGTAAGTGTACCACTTTTATTGTATGAAATATTGTATGGTCAGTCGTCCAGTTAGGTTCCGTAAGTGTACTACTTTTATTGTATGAAATATTCTCGTTATGAAACTGCATTACAGAAAACGCAACACATGTTTGCTTTTGATTTTGTAGAAGTTCTTAATTGTTTTACTTTTGTAATAAAAATTCATTTAAGTTTATACTCTTCACTCTAGACAAATTTTGCATGAATAAATTTACATGTTATCTAGTAGACAAAGGTAACTAAAAACCCCATGAAATGATTAATGTGTTGCAGTTAAATACTCACTACAGTTGAGTATTCATGTGTAAAACTGTCTACTGCTTAGTAAGATTCTGTGCAGATTAATGTGTTGCAGTTAAATACTCACTACAGTGGAGTATTCATGTGTAAAACTGTCTGCTGCTTAGTAAGATTCTGTGCAGATTAATAAGTTGTAGTTAAATAATTAGAGAAAGGACTTGTGTAAAATCCTCTACCTACTAGCAATTAAGAACCTTTAAAACTTAGAAGATAGTGAAATGATGGTTTACGTCAATACTTTCTATGTCTGCATTTTTCCTGTCTAACATTTGCCAGGTGGCTACTTTTAGATGAAACCTGTAAAGAACCACCCAAAATTCAATATTGGTTACTATTTGTTTTCCTTTACAAACTTAACTTTTAATTAATTGTGTTATTGCTCCATATGAATATATATAATACTGTTTAATGATAAGACTGAGTTTACAGGTTGTTGGTGCACTTTTGAAAAGAAGCTTTGTCATACCATAATTCAACGTTAGACATTCAGTATGCACCAAGTCACATTTGTTGGAAGCTTAGTAACAGTAGGTTTTATCTTTTGAAAATGTTTATATCTATTTGTAGCTGAACTGTTGATCTTTATGGCCTTAATTGAATGTAGAGCTGTACATACACTATCCAAGTGACTGTGTGTGTGTGTCTCTATATTATAACTTTCAAAACCTCCAAGAACTATGTTTTTTCAAATATATTACATTTAGAGGGTTGTCTTTGCTGTCTAGTATTACCATATTTGTGATAATGTGGGAGTGATATGTGCAGTATTTTCAGATAAAATACTAACCAACAAGTAATATTGAGTACTACAGTACAGGAAGTTCACAGGAAATTCTTGCAGAAGAATCAAATGGACACTAATGGTGAAAGAAAGACTTGAATAACAAGAAGAAAATGAAAGTTATTATCCTTAACACAAACAGTGTTAATATTATCTTGCTGACTTTTTTTATTTTGAGTTCAACAAACTCTGGCTGCTAGAATAAGGAGAACAAACTTCTTCACCCAAACAAATGACTTTACCAGATCATGTGATTTATGAGATGCTCAACATTAGCATCTACGATTTTAGACATCTAACCTCCTAGGGTTCTGTGACAACAGTAGCAATAAAACTGGGTGAATATGTTCTGAATCTTGAAAGCTATGACCCAATAGCTTATAAAAATATGTTGCAATAACTTTTTTATGTTGTTTGTTGTTTTTGATCCATATGTTATTTTACAGGTGAGCTGGATGACTACTCATGCCAATGTCTTGTCCAGTCATGATACGAAGCCAAAATATGATCAGCTCTCAGATACTGTGATATTTATGTGTATCTTCCACAAAAATATTTCTTAATGTACCTAAATAAATACATATTTTAATCTAGTTATAAGGGTTTACAATTGTTAAGTTTTCAACTGTCTCACGTTAACAACGGGAACATGATTTGTACTTTTGAATTGACAGGCATCTGAAAAATCAAACTTTTTTTGGTTAGTTACAGAAATCAATTGGAAGTTAAAATTTGTGTGTGTGTGCATGTGTGTAGGTCAAGAAAACAAATTGGTGCTGTACACTAACTTCCTGAAGTTTCAACTTAGTAACAATATTTAGATTCACCATTTGCTAACCATCTTTTCTACTACTAACGTCAAGTATTGTTTTTTGAAAAGATGCAGAATTTACCAGCAGTTAGTGAAAATCAGAATACTGATGTGTTTTATTTATCACTAATTGCACATGAGGAAAAGAAAGAAATATATTACAAGTTTTGAGGAGTTAACTGGTAGCAACTCGTTGCTTCCAATATCTTTGAACATTTTGCAGTATATAAGGATGATGTGCAAGAATGACCTTCTGAGAAATTAAAGGTGATATCACAAGTTGGTTTTGTGTTTAACTACTGGTAAAGGGGTATTTTTTATGGCATGACAAAGTCGTAAATAAAAATAAATATTGCATCTCTAGCTTTTGGAAGAGGAGAATGTTTTATAGATATGCAAGATATATGTATCAATCTAACGTACGGTTATTTTCGAGCTCAGAATTTTTACACGCATTTTTTCCGTATGACTTATATCAATCTTTCCCTTGGATATTTTCTTAAGATGTTTTTACACTTATTTCGATGACTGAGGTGTATATTTTAAGTTTTACAGAGTGCTTCTTACGTGACAATATTAGAGGTATTCACTTTTGCTTTTTAAAGTAAGCCTATATGCTGTTGTACGGAATGTATACTTGATACCCTTAATCCAGGCTGCTTGTGGGCGTCATGGGAGAGTGAAGCATAAAATCACCGGGCAATGCTTCCTCCAATCCCTTATCTCGTCTATGTTCGTCATTGCGTCACAAAGTCTGATTGGACTGGGAATTTGTTTATCCCTGTTCTGTAGTTGCCTGTAGAGACGAGAACATTTGAAGCTGTTAACACCTGCAGATAGGAGCGATATTATTGCTTTAACTTATCCTGACAGTTGTTGAATAGTTTGAGAGAATGTATCTATAGCTCTAAGGCTGGTCTTGATGAGAACATAAAATAACGATAGGCTGTAACTGCCAAAGCCATCGTAAGGAATTTCAAGCAAAACTATTTTTTTTTATACCTGAAGATAAATAAAATAATAACATAATATATTTTATTATATTATATTACAAGTTTACAGTTTTTATAGTATGTAAGATTTGTTTTTAAAACAGGTACGACCGAATTAAGTTTCGATCACACTACTAAAACGAAACTGTTAATAACAACATAAATTTGTAATATTTGGAAAATTCATTTATTTGTTATATTTGTTTGTTTGTAGTTAAGCACAAAGCTACACAATGGTCTATCTGTGCTCTGCCCTCCACGGGTATCGAAACCCAGTTTCTAGCGTTTTAAGTCCACAAACATACCGCTGCGCCACCTGTGGGGCTTGTTATATTTGAGGAGATTTCTTGAGGACGACATAAGTAAAAAGTATATCTGTTCTTTGCTCATATATTTATGTATATATATATATATATATATATACACATATAGTTTTCTTCCTGAGTATACAAACATGAAATATTATAACCTAATAAATCAATCAAATTATTATGGCAAAAAACTGCTATTACGGTTTTAAAGTTATTTATATTTTCTCGATAAACATGACGTATAGGAGAAAATGAGCAATAAAATTATTACTAATCAAATAACTTGTTCTTTTAGTTAATATCTCATCTCTTAGTTTGTTGTGGAGAGGAGAATCGGACTATTTTGTTGACATTATTATCGTTTCTTTCTTTTCATGCGGCGAAAAAAATATACCAACCCTTTTTTATTTCGACTCTTGTTCAGATAAAATGTTAGTTTAATGTTTCTGTTCTAACCTACCATGTCGCCACCTTGTGTTGCGTAGTCTCTAAGACGAGATTCTGAAAGATAAATGTCAAGTGACTATCATTTCGTGGGAACGTGGGTTAATAGAATGCGAAATACAGTAATTTGTGACTAGCATTTCGTCGGAACGTGGGTTAATAGAATGCGAAATACAGTAATTTGTGACTAGCATTTCGTCGGAACGTGGGTTAATAGAATGCGAAATACAGTAATTTGTGACTAGCATTTCGTCGGAACGTGGGTTAATAGAATGCGAAATACAGTAATTTGTGACTAACATTTCGTCGGAACGTGGGTTAATAAAATGCGAAATACAGTAATTTATTTGAAATCATGAGTTTTGATGTTCGTGATATTCATACTTACGTCAACCTGAAGTTCATAAATCTATTTTTAAGTAATTTGAGCCATTGGTTCGTGTTCGGTTTCCATATTTGTACAAAGTACATCCATCAACTATTGAAACCTCAGGTGTTTAAGTTTTTTATTAAACTTATTATTTGTTTGTGTTTCGTCCAACTTTGATTGCAATTTAACGATTTTTTTATTAACAGTCTGTTAATAAATTAGATGTAGTATATATGAACGAATGTTTTAGTGATAAGATTGCAAACTTTTGTATAGGTAGTGATCGTTAATTCACAATTCGCTATTTAATATCAGGTTAAAAGAAATTATCAATTAAAGAGGACAAGTAACACACGTGTTCTTAAGTAACTAATGTAACATTTAAGAACTTTTTTTCTTTTTGTTAAGCCCCTCAGTGGCACAGCGGTATGTCTGCGGACTTACAACGCTAGAAACCGGGTTTCTATACCCGTGGTGGGCAGAGCACAGATAGCCCTTGTGTAGCGTTGTGCATAATTAAAAACAAACAAATAAACAAACAGATTCCGGGTTTCGATACCCGTGGTGGGCAGAGCTCAGATAACCCATTGTGTAACTTTGTGCTTAATTACAAACAAATAAATCTTCTTGTTAATAATCTTTATATAGATGTTGAATGAATTTTTCTTATCTTTATGTTCTTGTCATTTTTTTTCCGCGGGATTCTCTGGTACCATACATCATATCGAACAAGACATCTCTTTCAATATATACACAACACACACTCAAAAGAACGTTTATATGAGAGAGAGAGAACTGAGCCAATTTCCGTTGACGTGCGCCACTTCCCTTATCTTAGATTGTAAAAACAGTATTCTAGCAATTTTCACAAGTACTCCAACTTCTTGTGAGATTGAACCACAAAATATTGAGATCTATATTAGAAGTAGATGAATTGAATTCTCGTAAGATTAACATTGAGATAGAGGACCTGGAAAAAAACCCATACAAAACTGGCTGTGTTTTTAGCACTCTGCACGTATTAAAACCACCACAATAGATATTGTTTTGAATGATTGCTATATAAAAAGCAAGTTATTTAATCAAAGTGTAATCACTTCAGATCAGAATTAAATTAATTAAAAAGAAGTGAAATTTAAATGAAATGGACAAGGTTGAAACTAGGTGAGTGCATTTTGGGTGAAACTTGTAAACCGTAGGGTGAGAATATCGTAGACCATAAACTGAAACAAAAGCTTTGGGATAAGTTTAAACAAAATTAGAAAGTATTAAAAGGAACAGCACTTTACAATGTTGTATAACTCGGTTACGAGGTCTTGACTGACACTTTTGAGAGATCTTTAGGTCAACTGCCACATCCCAATCCTTGGTGAAGTCAAGAAGATCCGGTAACAGAACGCTTCCAGTTTGATCTTGCTGTTTGTTAACTTACCGAGAAAAGGTGTTTTGTGGTACTTCAAGTTTATTCTTTTTACACAATTTACTGTAGCTGGGATCACTTGGATTTTGCCTCCATGTATATCTGCTTTGTGGAAGAACTACATTGCAGACCGAGAGAATATTTTCCATTATCTGGACTCCCTCACATAAAGAGCACTTTGTGTCGTTGTCATTGTTCCATTTTGTGAGGTTAACCTTGGTTGGCAGAAAATCATATACTGATGGTCTGGTGGTTAGCGTGTTAGGTTTCGGATCGGAAAACCGGGGTTCGCTGTGGGCGTATTATAAAAATGATAGTGAATCCTGTTTTTCGACTCAAAGAACCAAACAAAGCCCTTGTGGCGGCTGTTTCATTTGGCTTTTTGCCTTCCATTTGGTCGGTAGTTAAACATTAGGGACGGATACATCTAAATTCTAACGGCATACTAGGCCGTTTAGCCTACTTGCACATAAGACGCCGTTCAGGTTCCGTTTCTATAATTTGATATAGTCCTTGAATATTGATAAAACTAGTACTTGTGGTATTCTTCTGTTGAACAATAGCAAAGCTCTTCGGGACTATACTCAGTATGTGAGGTTTCTAAAACATTTGAAAGGCGAAGTGTATCTATAGTTTTATATAGAGGACCCACGTCGTGGTTTTGCATAATTAATTAATGGAGAAACTTTAATTAATGCTTTATCTATTGCATTATTGCTTTGATTTTTGTTTTCATTCCGTAAACATATTGTTTTTCCGTTTTTATGAAAAATATGTAGTTTAAACGGGAAAGCACTGTGCACCTTTTTTTTCGGCATATGTTGGCAAAATCTAAGTCTACATATATACGCACCCGTCATAATCTTTCCATTTTTAGATGGTTACCTTTTTTCTTTCTCTAAGTTTTACAATATAACAGAACGACTTGAAGGTTCGTTTCCAGGAATTAACAGTTATTGAAATTTGTAATTAGAAAGAGAGAGAGTAAAAATCTGACTTCATCTTGTTCTGTTTGGCAACTTATTTGTTTGTTTATTTGACAATTTGAATAACGATCTCTTTACTTTTGATTTCTAAAACTTTAGCCTAACTCCCCAAGACTTCAGTGTATTTGAACTCTCGATTTGTGTACTGAGTGCACTCAAATTTGTATGAAATTCTGATCAAAGCAAGCTACCTAGACAGATCATAACTAAAATTTAACCCAGTAATGACTACAGCTGATTTAATATAGTGTTTTTTACGTGTTTACTTAGGATGAGTAGTATACATTATTTCACCAGTTGAAATCCTCGCTGTTAGCAATATTTTGAACCGTAAAAGTAGATATTCACTAACTAACAAACAAAAAAATACACTTTGTTCATTACAACATACTTAACTTCACCAAATTCTTAAATACACTTAGTTCATTAAAACATACTTAACTTCACCAAATTCTTAAATACACTTAGTTCATTAAAACATACTTAACTTCACCAAATTCTTAAATACACTTAGTTCATTAAAACATACTTAACTTCACCAAATTTTTAGATACACTTAGTTCATTAAAACATACTAAACTTCACCAAATTCTTAAATACACTTAGTTCATTAAAACATACTTAACTTCACCAAATTATTAAATACACTTAGTTCATTAAAACATACTAAACTTCACCAATTTCTTAAATACACTTAGTTCATTACAACATACTTAACTTCACCAAATTCTTAAATACACATAGTTCATTACAACATACTTAACTTCACCAAATTATTAGATACACTTAGTTCATTAAAACATACTAAACTTCACCAAATTTTTAGATACACTTAGTTCATTAAAACATACTTAACTTCACCAAATTATTAGATACACTTAGTTCATTAAAACATACTTAACTTCACCAAATTATTAGATACACTCAGTTCATTAAAACATACTTAACTTCACCAAAGTATTAGATACACTCAGTTCATTAAAACATACTTAACTTCACCAAAGTATTAGATACACTTAGTTCATTAAAACATACTTAACTTCACCAAATTATTAGATACACTTAGTTCATTAAAACATACTTAACTTCACCAAATTATTAGATACACTTAGTTCATTACAACATACTTAATTAACTTCACCAAATTCTTAGATACACTTAGTTCATTAAAACATACTTAACTTTTCTGACATTGCTTGCAAACAGTGTTTTACAATTTGCACAATTCGAGATGTTCAGATTTACGTAAAAAAGAAAAAAACAAATCTGTATGATTTGATGTTGATGGTTTCAAGTTAACATTATAAAAATCACGCTTTGTGGTACTTAAAATTCTGACAGCATTACAAATTCAATAAGATACATGTGAGTAAAGAGAGAGAGAGAGAGAGCACGGAACGTAAACATTTAAATCAACGACAGTATTTTTTCTTATTGTAAAAGTTGCATGCACTGTTTTCTGACATAAAAAAGTTTTATCCATTTCATAGCAGTTTCGACTGTTTTTATTGATTCAGAATTGGGTTTTTGTGTGTTTTTTCAATGAAAATTTAATTTGGTGTAACTGCGGAAAGAAACTGAATATTAATAACAGCATCTGTCGTCTACAATTATGTCCCAAAAGTATATTTTACGAAAATCTTGCATCTCGTATGTTATTCTTTAAGAGTATTTTCAGGGTGTTAATTAGTCGCTGTTAAAAAAACAACAACAACAAAAAATCTCTAGTATAACACCTTTTATTTTATCACTCCCACAGATAAAATAAGTTTTGATAAAATTAAACTTCACGCTGTATTCTTTTTTACATGCTACTGAAATAAACTTGTGTCAAAAATGTTCAATTTAATATTCTGAACCCTTCGTCTGCTCTTTGGTGATATGTCGAAGAGTTTCTAGTGATATTAGGTGGTTTTTTTTCTACGCTGCTTTTTCATAGCTGCAAGAAGCAGTGAATATTTTACAGAAATAGGTACAAAGGCCAATACTGTCAAATGACATGGCGCTTTTCTGAATAATTTATTAAGATATTTTAAAAAATGTAGTTTTTGATTTAATTGCTTTTTTGTGCCATTAAACAGTTTGTTTCAAATTCACTTCACTCAAGTTATATAAATAAGCTACAAAATATTAGCAACAGATTACAACAAGAGGAAGGACAGCGGGATTTTTACACAACATATTAAAACCTTTGATTTAATTTTTGGAGAAGAAAAAAAAAATAAAAACACAGCCACAAAACGAACATCCGACATCCGGGCACAAACCATAAGGTGGATTATTATGTAATGTGCCTTGGATTTTTTCAGTACCGGTCTCATATATATATATTGATATCTTCAGTACCGGTCTCATATATATATATTGATATCTTCAGTACTGGTCTCATATATATATATTGATATCCTTTAAATGCATTTTTGTGTTTAGCCTTTTATGTACTACACTGGTAATATTGTCTCAACTCCTAACTCGACTGAACACCATAGTGCTGTTGTTTTATTAACCCTTAGAAACCTAGCAGCGTAACTACAAAAATAGTTGCACTATTACTTCCAAAATTCAATAACATTTCTATTTCTAAACGTGTTCTTGTTGCATAAGAAGTACTGAAAAATACAATTATACTGTAATTATTAACAATGTGTCAGTCGGATTTATAAATCATGTAATTTTGTTTATTTTCCGGTTTTTGACCCTTTTTTTAACTGTAACCTGTTTTACCTTTTTTATGGCGCCTTTTGTTTTCCCTGGTTTTAACCATAAAATAATGTATTATTCATAAACAGAGCTTGTCAATTAATGTGTGGAACACACAACTGCATTATACATTATCCGAGCTAGAACTGGTGTAAAATATGTTTGCCTAAGCTTCAAACTATGCAAGTTATTCAAAGGACGCAATCAAGTGAGAGAGAAAAGGTAGGTTCACTTGTTTAACCCAGATGCCTTTCGTCAGATTATAACTTGTTAGAAGATTGGTGGCCTGAATCATGTGCTTTTTTAGTGCCTCATTTGATTGCTTCAATGAGCAGTATGATTTTTTTGGGGGGTGGTACTTTGATACATAGCTGTTTTTTGTGTTTTAAACTAAGGTTCACTTATTTTGTCTGAATTAATCCAGAACATTGCAAAATATACATTACGTTCAAACAGCCTAAAAAGTATATGAGAAGGGATAATTATTTTTGTTTCTTCATACAGTAATAGTTATTAGTAAATTGCACGTGATATTATAATATACAAATATTAAATACTCTACTCTTTCATAGCATTTATTTTGTACCTCAGAAAGTCTTTTATTTATAAGTGCTAATTTTGGAACACTCTAAATCCGGATTAGGTTGTGTGCTAAATTCCTGAAACCTGGGGTGTTATGTTTTGTAGCTTGACTGGTCATCACCATCCAAGTAGGTTATTTGCGTTGAAGATGCGGAGTATTTGGAAATTAAAGAATTTCCATTCACTTCACTCTGATGTGAAAGGATACTTAGAGTTCTTTGTGAGAGAAAATTAATTAATTAATTTTCCCAGGGGATGAGTGTGTCCGATACTAAAGAGCTTGTGGAAGGGGTCTATAGATCCAACACCAAAGAATTTGCTGTGGGGGGAAAACGGGATTTCCCCAAGAAAAAAGCAACTTTCACTGGCCAGGCAGTGAAAATTCCACCCACTGACGACTGCCAGAACTGAAGCCTAAACTGGAAGAAAAATAGCATTAGAAAAAACATATATGTCTAATTTCGTGATTAGCTTTACGGTAAAAAAAAAGTCATTAAGATTCAACCTTTTCAGCCCATAGGAGCGAACCAGCTTCAGACAATGAATAATTAACAGTTTCAAACTTAAAGTTTAGCAGTTATTCTCGGCATTGCACGTGTTGAATGATAAATATTTAACATAAGTGGAAATAATTATTTTCTACCAAAGCACACAGAGTTTTAACCATACGTACCAAGGTTAAATCAAATTTAAACAAAAAGAATGGAGAAAATTAATTATTTGGTGGGAACCTCATCTCTTAATAATAAAAAACATGCATAGTTATGGAAATAATTTAATGGTGAACTAGAGCTGAATACAGTAGAGAGAGAAATGCACAATTATGGTAGTTTGCCAGGAAGTTTGTCAGCTTTTGAAAAACTAGTTAATATTTTCAGTTTTGCTGGTGATAACGTCTTTAGTAGCTTTGTCCAAGAATTATTTTATCTTTTGACGCACTACCGTGAGTGGCGTCTGAAGCCAGTGGCCTAGACAGTCTACATGGTTGGTGTTATCTTTATGAGACTCGACGTCTGAGGGATCTGACTTTCTAGGTATAAAGAATTGAGTTTGTTTACTTTTGATGGTTGTCTAGGTTTGGTGGTCAGATGTATAGGTTTTTGTTGTGGATATTAAAACAACTTTTTCTTTTTCAGCTGGGAATCGAGTTTATTGTTCTGTGTTTTGGGTTTGAAGTGCAATTTTGGCGGAGGCATGATTATCTGGCGTGCAATGAACGATATGGTTCTTGGAAGTTCGGCGTTCTTTTTCGGTAATGGTTTTTTCACTTTGTCTTTATGGGCCAGATTCTTTACAGTAGGTGTCTGTGACTTGTTGGCGATAAATTTCAACAATGAACAAACAGTACACAATCCACTTGTTTTAAAATAATATAATAAAACAATTAAACAAATGTTCGTTACACTGTTGGCTATCACAGTTGTATCCAGAGCTTTAGATAACTGTCTCCTCTTCGTCAAAGTCCACACAGGCTGGTTCAATTACTTTAGAACACAATTGACAAGACGAATTATTCTTCTCTACTCTGTTATTACAACACAATCTGTGATAATTTCACAGTTACATAAACAAGCCTGCGATAAACTATCGCTTCTGAAAATAGCTAAATTTAACACTCGCGTTATATAAACTATCTAAATCGTAACATTTGCATTAAACTTAGACTGAAACAATCGTGTATATCTAATAGGTTTCTTGTCTGTGAAGTGAAAATATTGAAAGAAACAACTGCGTTGGGGTATTCAATCAGCTAGCTGGCGACATTATTGATACTACTTTATATAAAAAAGAAGTAATTTTTCCCGATTTTACGGGACATGATCATGTGGATAGCGTGAATTTTAGTTGAGAAATCATATTCTAGGGCTTGTTTAATTTCCCGAGTAGGTTAAGACGGCATATCCCTACTGCAATGTGGGTCCACTTCCGCTCAGTCACTTCCAAAACTTCTTACATCCCACATTATAGTCTGTGCCCTGTGATCAAATTTAGCCTAAGTCGAAAGTTTAACCTCTTTTCTACATAAATAACTCATTTTTTGTCTTAAAATCTTTACTAATTAACCTGTAATAAGTGATTAAAGATAGAAGTCTAGTTTATTTTCATTCAGTTTCAACGTCACCATTAAAGCCAATATCAGCATGAAACTTAGCACACTTACTGATATTACACTCTTCCATAGACTGAATTTTTTGAAATTCAAAAAACTTTACCAATTGTCTTGTTATGAGTCTAATTACCACTAACGAAGGCATTAATTAAAATTAATTGCCCATAATTCGTTAACGTTGCAGAAAATTTGCAATACTTTTAATTCAAAGTATGAGGATTTTCACCAAAAGCATGTGTATCAATTTTCACATGTTTTATCATTCCTAAGTAGAGTTATGGTGTTAAAACTGTTTATGCTATGTATTTATTTATCCATGACACATTAATTATACATATGACATATATGACTGAAAGTGTACTTTCAGAGGTTATAAGAAGTGTTTAATAGTTTCCTCAGTATGTAAATTTGCCCAATTTTAAAGGTCAGTGCTACCTTAAGGCTTGTTTTGATAATGAAAATGTTTTTCACCGCAGGTTTGGTCTTGCTGTTTTTAACAGTTTTTCGTTTTGGTATTAATATTTATTTAACTGTTGAAATGTTATATATATATATATACACACATATAGACGTGTGTGTGTTTACTTTTTAAAACAAAATTGGTAAAGGCTTCTTGATGATTGTTTCATAATATGGAATCTCAGTTTTGATGATCATGTTTTTATAAAAGCATCGAATAAGATCAATTCAAACATATACAATTTACTTTTGAAATAACTAGGAGACTGACATGTATTATAAATCCACTAACTCATACTATTATCTGTATTTGTTTAATAATCATCCCAAACACAATTTTCCTTTTTGCTCAGTGCTGGTAATATCTTGACATATGGAGCAGAGTTGCCCTCAAGTTGCCTGAATAAATTTCGTACTCGGGTGGATCCCCCAAAATGGTTCGAGTTTGGCAGCCACTTCAATGTTACTGCCTTAATGAAGGCTCCACTGGACGAGGAGGTCTGTAGCAGAATACATAAAGTCGACGTTTAATGCCGCGTGTAGTTTGGGTACCCTTGCATCGGACGTACGCTTGGTGTGCTACAACTCAAAATAATGAATTGGCGGCCCACACTTCAATTTATTGTATTACCTTTTAATCCCTGTTTTGCTCTACTCTGAAGTTAGGAAACAGAGTCTTGCTTGATCAAGATTTTATTTACAAAATTGTTATTATCATGATAACGTAATTGAGGTTATAATTTAGCAAGAACTAAAAAATAATATACAATTTGTTATTAACTGTGATAAATAAAATATTCCTTTTGTTATTACTCATTAGCCTGTTGTTACAATCAAGGTGAAAAGTACTCAAGCACAAATGAAGGAAAATTTATTTTGTAGACTAAACGTTGTCAGAAAAGATGAATAATTCTCTCAATAAGACAACCAAATAACTTGTTTTGAATTCGGAAGAAAGTATTTTTTCATGTTAGAAACCAATTTGTTATATCTGTTAAAATAGTTGTATTCATTGTGATAACTGAGAATAATTTATTTTACATTAATTCTTAAATCATCTGTGATTCAAGTAAGGTCGTTTACGCTTTTCCTTATGTTGTATGTAATTGAATGCATGTAAATAAAAATCTGAAAATGTACATTTAAAAATCGGTTTACATGAATATAAATATGTAATTGTGTGATAAAAAATACAAAAATTACAATAACTTTTTTTTTAAAGTTTACACTTTTCATTAAATCATTTTGTGTCGGAAAAACAAAAGACTAACTTGTGAAAAGTATTTTATTAAGTTGTTTAAAGCTTTTTAAACGGTATGTAATTTGTATTTATATAGCAGAGGGCGTTTTAAGAGAAATTCAGAATTTTAGAAATTACGTAAGTTCTGTAACGCGGGTCTTTTCAAAGGTTATATTTTCTGTTCAACACGTGTATGCTGGAAATACAATTTTAATATTTTGTATATTTTAATGAGTGTTTTATACCCCTTTTTGAGTTTGTAGGCAGATCTAAGATTGAAGTTTAAATCACTAATTTATTCTGAAAAGTAATCGATGTTATGTTTGTTTATTATGAATATCGCGCGAAACTACACGAGGGCTATCTGCACTAGCCATCCCTAATATAGCAGTGTAAGACTAGAGGGAAGGCAGCTAGTCATCACCACCCACCGCCAACTCTTTTACCAACGAATATTACCGTCACATTATAACACCCCCACGGCTGAAAGCGCGATCGTGTTTTGTGTGACGGGGATTTGAACCCTCGACCCGCAGATTGCGAGTCGAGCGCCCTAACCATCTGGCCATGCTGGGTTTCGATGTTATGAAACCGATAACATTTATGGAATAACTTTATAAATCTTGTGTTATAGCAATGGTGTTGAAGGCTTGTCATTCTAAGGCTCGACTGCATATAACTGTAAGATATATGTTCGAGTCTACCTCTTGTTTTCATCCTGTTGTTCACTGACTCTAGGGTTGTGTGAGCATTCTAAAGTCATACATTGACTTTAGTTTAATATCTATATATATATGAAATACCATACCTCTGTCATCATACATTGACTTTAGTTTAATATATATATTTACAAGTTTAATATATTTATGTGATTGAAACTAGTTTTAGCCATGAAATATTTTCAGGAGCAAAACATAAGAAAATAGGGGCCATATTTTGGGTTTTCTTTCAATATGTATATATAATAACCTAAACATACAAGTTTCCACCTGTGTTTTGGTTATATATATAATACCTGTTGGTTTATTTTTGATAAAGTTTGAAAGCTAGTATTAGTGTTATAGATAGGGTTACTCCAGAGGATGCATAAAGAAGAATTAAACTTTAAAGATTCCGTTATAAAAGTGGAAAAAATAGTTGAGTGTTTCTTAGAGAAATTGCAATATAAGATAGAAGAATTATTGGAATGCATGACTAAAAAGGTATGATCAACAATAACATATATTAAAGGTTTTACTGGGAAGGACTAAGGCAGAAAACAGATTTTTGGGAAGGAAGTTATGATCTACAGAAACGAATAGATAAAAAGAAAACCGGTTTAACAATATTTTGTGTGATTTAAGCAACACTATAAGAGATTTTCTGAAAGAAAAAAACATATATTTTGTAAATGCTTGAGCGCTAAAAAGAAATTGTTCTCTTTCTTTATGAATATATATATTTACTGGAGGCCATATGTGTAAATTGTTCTCTCTCTGTGAATATATATGTATACTTACTGGAGGCCATATGTGTAAATTGTTCTCTCTCTATGAATATATATATTTACTAGAGACCATATGTGTAAATTGTTCTCTCTCTATGAATATATGTATATTTACTGGAGGCCATATGTGTAAATTGTTCTCTCTCTATGAATATATATATTTACTAGAGGCCATATGTGTAAATTGTTCTCTCTCTATGAATATATGTATATTTACTGGAGGCCATATGTGTAAATTGTTCTCTCTCTATGAATATATATATATTTACTGGAGGCCATATGTGTAAATTGTTCTCTCTATATGAATATATGTATATTTACTGGAGGCCATATGTGTAAATTGTTCTCTCTCTATGAATATGTATATATTTACTGGAGGCCATATGTGTAAATTGTTCTCTCTCTATGAATATATATATATATATTTACTGGAGGCCATATGTGTCTGATTTTTGACAGTTGTCTGTAGACAGTTGTCTAGAAACCGTGTATGGAAGATTTTGTAAGCCTACGTTTTGAGCTAATTTTTACTTTTTTTGTGAAGCACTGAAACTTTGTATATATATATTTTAGACAGTTCAAACCGGTAGGTAATCGGTATACTTTATACTTTAGTCCTATCTATATCACGCTTACATATTCATGAAAATGAGCGATACATTTTTCTCTGTCAGTTTCATTCGCCTCCCAGTGGCACAGCGGTATGTCTGCGGACTTACAACGCTAGAAACCGGGTTTCGATACCCGTGGTGGGCAGAGCACAGATAGCCCATTGTGTAGTTTTGTGCTTGATTATAAACAAACAAACAAAACAGTTTAATTGTTGCATTTTTCACTCTGTAAACAGTCACGTTTGTAGTATTATACGGTGCATTATATATATACAAGATAACCTGGAAGAACTACTCAAGTACATTAATTATCTGTTGGAATGGATTAGAGTGAAAAAAACTAACATCTAAAAACTTAAAGCAGAAAATCAGTATTCATTTAAACAAAAGAAAATCTGTATTCTCCTGTTAAATAGTAGCTGTAGTCATTTTTTACATTGTAAACTAGTATATGTATTGTAATATAGGTATTCAAATGAAAATATTAACGCAAGCCAGTACACTATCAAATTTTTGTGAAAGTAAAACCAATGTCGTATCAAATACATACAGAATAAAAACAGTCAGTAAAGAAATAAGTACAATATTATTTGTACACATTGTCTGAACAATATATACAACATAAACAAACATATATTTTCAGTTAGTGAGGTCAAAGTCAAAGGTCAACAACAATAAAAATATTGGAAACGCTGCATTATAATTACGTATTCAGAAACCATGAAACACGTAACTTTAGTAACCGTATTTAAGGATGTGACGTGCATAGCCATCGATAAGACGAAGTTGTTGCTTAAGGGCCCATGCTGTTGGGGAGCTGCATATATCATCAGTGTCTTAAAGATGAAGCTGCAAAACTATAAAACTATACAGTTGAACGATTAACGAACGTATCACATCGTTGTGTTGTACAGTTTTCACCATTAAAAGTAGTTTCTTGCACTAATGAGCTCGTTTCAAAATGCAATATGTACAACTGCTCTTATAAATAAATAAAGTAATAATATATATTTTGTCTGTGTGTGTTTTGAGGAAGGCCAGTGAGAAAGCAGACTTCTGGTTTTCAACAAATAAAAGGTTTTGTATAAGGAGCAGTCCCAATTTATATATATATATATTTTTTTTCTTCACAATTTAGTCAAAGTCCATATACGGAAAGGGTAGGTTTGTAACACGAATAAATTATTTTTACTATAATAATTAATTTTCAATTTTTTTTATTGCCGAATATTATGAGGGTCCCTGCCGTTGTTAAAGCTGTCACTGGTGTTGTATCATACATATGAATAATAAATGTTTCAGAGATTTATCTTAAAATTCAAAAACCAAAAACTCGTAAAAAAAAGCAGAGGATGAGGTGAAATAAGAAGAGCAACATGGGCAACACCAAATGCTTAAACCCAACACGTAGTGCAGCAGTTTGTGGGAAGCAATTGTTTGTTATGGATTTCGCGCAAAGCTACACAAGGGCTATCTGCGCTAGCCGTCCCTAATTTAGCAGTGTAAGACTAGAGGGAAGGCAGCTAGTCATCACCACCCACCGCCAACTCTTGGGCTACTCTTTTACCAACTAAATAGTGGGATTGACTATCACATATAACGCCCCCACGGCTGAAAGGGCGAGCATGTTTGGTGTGACGGCGATTCGAACCCGCGACCCTCAGATTGTGAATCGAGCGCCCTAACCACCTGGCCATGCCGGGCCAAGCAATTGTTAAAGGCGAGATAAGAAATAGATCAAACCTTCAAATGTAAAAAATATTATCTTAAAAATAGTGAATAATAAATTGTATTAATTGTGTTAATGCTTTCGTTTTAACGTGTGAAGTTAAAATACAATTAGTTTATGATGTACAATGTAAATACCTTTAAACATGATTACAAATGCCTTTTAATAGGCAAACTGTTCCATTTTTAACAAATAATATATATCCATAATGTCTCATAGAAAATTACAGGTAAATATGTATTTTAAGGATGTACTTAAATTATATATATATATTAATCAGACACGTTAAAATGAAAGCAGTAACACAATTAAAACAGTTTATTTTTTTGCTATTTTTAAGATAACATTTTTACACATAAGAATGTTTATACTTTTTTACAATACTTTACGTATAATGTGGTTGAAACATACATGTAAAAAATATAAACATTCTTATGATATTCGGCTGAAGTGTTATCTACAAATGAGGTGTTGTTACGTCTCCGTTTGTTAATTAACTTTCCGTAACTTCGTTGCGACGAAACTTTAACGACACAAGTCCTTACTTAATAAAACTGGTTTATTCTTTCCGAATACAACTTTACCGATACACTTATTTCAATATTCGCGCTAAAACAAACACTATAACGAACGAACGTTAACTTCAACAATACCCTGTGACAGCAGTTCAATTACTCACTATCTACGCACACATTACCTTATTGTCGTCACGTCTTGACCGTCTTATATATAAAAGAATACC
>NW_013666094.1:55430-61553 GCF_000517525.1 Limulus polyphemus
TGTATAGTTTTTTCAATGTGTGTATTATTTTTATTGTGGTCTATCTATCAGCCTCTTTGTCCATTCATCAATTCATCTGTGCTTTTTATCTTGTATTTCTGTAAGCAACAATCTTAGCCCCCAGTGGCACAGCGGTATGTCTGCGGACTTACAACGCTAGAATCCGGGTTTAGAGTACAGATAGCCCATTGTGTAGCTTTGGGCTTAATTACAAACAAAACAAAAGCAACAATATTAGGCATTGTAGTATCTTTGTATCAGTCTATTTCTTTATTTGTTTTCGCTATACCTGGTATTACTTTCTCTATCTAAGCCTCTCACTACCTTTTTATATCTGTGTAGGATATATGTATGGTAGGTAAAGTGTTGAAACCATAAGCACGCTGTAGGTTTTCTAAATCAACTTAACTATAAAAAAAAAGGAAGTTGCCACGATAATTTTATAATATGTTTTGATGAAAATGTGTACATGTTTTTAAAATTACTTATCTGAAATAAAGTTATTAAAACGTTCAAAATATATTTTACTATTTATGTTAAATCCCAAGCAAGTTAATTTTCGATGTATTATTTTTATTTTAAAAGTTTGAAGGCCCTTCGAGTAAATAAAGATAGTAAGCGGACTTTGTAGTGTAATATAATCCTACAGTAATTCTTTTTCTTTACGATGGAAAGCGTAAAATTTCACCGAATTTGTCAAAATAATAATAGTATCACTTTTTTTAGCACCGCCGAATTGTAAATATGTACATAAAGTTGTCTCATTCATGTTCCCTTTAACTATCTATACACGTGAATTTTATAATAAATCTCTTTAACTATCTATACACGTGAATTTTATAATAAATCTCTTTAACTATCTATACACGTGAATTTTATAATAATTATCTGTAATTATCTATACACGTGAATTTTATAATAATTCTATTTAACTATCTATACACGTGAATTTTATAATAATTCTCTTTAACTATCTATACACGTGAATTTTGTAATAATTCTCTAACTATCTATACACGTGAATTTTATAATAAATTTCTTTAACTATCTTTACACGTGAATTTTATAATAATTCTATTTAACTATCTATACACGTGAATTTTATAATAAATCTATTTAACTATCTTTACACGTGAATTTTATAATAATTCTCTAACTATCTATACACGTGAATTTTATAATAATTCTCTTTAACTATCTTTACACGTGAATTTTATAATAATTCTCTTTAACTATCTATACACGTGAATTCTGTAATAATTCTCTAACTATCTATACACGTGAATTTTATAATAAATTTCTTTAACTATCTATACACGTGAATTTTATAATAATTCTCTTTAACTATCTTTACACGTGAATTTTATAATTCTATTTAACTATCTATACACGTGAATGTTATAATAATTCTCTTTAACTATCTTTACACGTGAATTTTATAATAATTCTCTATAACTATCTATACACGTGATTTTTATAATATTTAAGATAAATTAATCTTCAGTTCTTTAACAAGAAAGGATTTTACTTTGCTCCACTTACAAGAACGGAATCTGTTTCGTCAGTTTCAAAACTGGTAAGATAAAATATTATTTGTAGATGTCATATTTCACTATAAGCACTAAATCTATAACATTTTATTAAATTGCTAACTCGTATGGGATATCTCTTGTATGATTAATTGTTTTAATATGACATATTCTAAGTATACCCCGTAGGGTTTTTAATATAGAAATCTTTCCGATTTATGTGTTATTGGATTCTTAAATGAAGAATGCGTGACGTTTATTGTGGTCTATTTTCTGTGAAGCGAAACCTTAGGGTTACTTGACTCTCGTGTAACATCTTCACAATAAATATTTTGTGGTGTTAGAGAAAATGGTCCATTGTTTGATGATTAAGTATTGAGAATTTACTGTAATGCTTACTTTATAACCTTCCCTCTACCTTTTGCATGTAGTGTAGTTTTATTAGTGTTAGACGTTGTTCTTCACGTTTAACAACAGATAGTAATACACACCACGTTAAAGTCAGATGAGAGTTATGGACGGATGTTATTATCATATTTATTAGTCGATAGGATTTTCGGTAAGATTACGTTTCAAAGATAGGTTGTGTTTTTTCACTCGCTATAAAGGGACACATATTATAATATATATATATATAACGAATTTCTGCAAGCATTGTTTACGTGAAACTAATCTGTAGTAGAGTTGTATTTAAATTGTAGGATTAGAGGTTGTAAATTATATAGTACTGATATTCAGACGGTGGAAACATATAAAGTTCCAGTAACTTTGAGAAGTAGTTCACAGGAAATATATATGACAGATTTGAGATACGCTTTTAATCATGTAGTAGTTAAGTTAGGAAAGATGAGATTAATTAGGTTATTTTAAAGTTAACCGTGGAATAATAAAACATAAAAAGATTAAATTTCTTTTAATATTAAGCAAGAACTGTTTTTTTCTAACAATATCTCAAGTATATGGTTGCTTCATAGGTTCAAAATCTTTGTTCTGGTGATTGTGTAAATACGTATAGTCAAGGCTACTGGTCAAATCACGTCCTGATTGTAATGTAGAGCAAATGTTTCTACACAGTACTGAATAACTGAGTTCAATAAATTACATTCAGAAATGATTTGAATCAAGAAATATAAACTGTGTTACTTTCGAATATTTTTTGTACATAGATATGGTAAGTATTTAAAGACTTACAACAACCTTGAGAAGAAATAATTATGCATCACTACAATGGTAAATAAGATATTCATATAAGTTCCGGTATAATTGGTTGGTTTTTCTTTAGCTTATTAAAACACAAATCGTGTTGAATATGTATATAAATGTATATGAAATATACTGATAACATTACCTTTTATTTTTAAAAGCATCACAGTGTGTTTTTTTTTTGTACCTAACAACTACAAAATGCGATTTCTTATTTCTTAATTGTTTGTTTGCCCTAACGTTTCTCGCAGCATAAATTAAAATCACATAGCTGATCAACAGCTCTGACTGTCGTAGTTCTAAAAGCCAACATTAGTAATCATGCTTCGGAAGATAGTTTGTGTTTTAATATGTGATGCCATTCATTGACCCATGGAAAAACAAAGCACGAACAGAGGGACAAAAAAATTTAGAGTTAGTAGTTGTAATATAGATGTTTTTATTTCTATACAGAGAACGTGGAATTAAAGCAACACAGCCTAATGAAACTTCGAGAGCTTTTAATATCTTGTACTTATCACGATTATGAGATGATTGATTATTCATTAATTCATGGTTTTCAAAAATGAATACAGAGCAAACCGTTATGGCTTCATTCATTATATTTGTTAAAATATACACAAAACGCCTTCTTTATTACACTAACCAACACCTGTAGTGTCCAAGGCCGGATTATGGCACAGGGAAACAAGGTGATTGCCTAGGGCTCTTATTTTGATGGGAGCCCTTAAATCTTGAGAAAAAAGAGAGAGAGAGGAAAGGATTAACCCTTTAACGGTCGGTGGACATTATTCAGACCACTCACTAAAATCGATATTAGGTAAACCGTTTAATGCGATCCTGTATAAATTATAGTCGTACGTTGGTCCCTTCTGTTATGCCCTTGAAAGCATCTTCAATCTATTTACATTTTGTACATTACTATCCAAAGGCCTCCGTTAGGAATGCGGCACACGGACTTACAACGCTAAAATCCGGGGTTTGATTCCCCGTGGTGTACACAACGGATAGTACAATGTGGCTTTCCTTTAGAACTAAACTATTCAAAGTGGGGCGACGTCATGTAAAACAGTCAGTTTTTCATATTCATGTAACTTACAATATTTAGTTATATTGCTAATTATCTTTAAATACTTTTTACGTATCAGGTCATAGAATAGTATTTTACCAAGATATAAAGAAAAAAAAAGTGAATAATATCATATTACATAATTACTGGTGGTTAGTAAAATGTTACACTTGACTGTTAGGGTTTATGTCAGAATGTAAGCCCAGGCCTATTTTCTTAGTTCTAAGACACTTCAGGAAAGTTTCCAGAAGCTATCAGCTTATCTAATGTGTATTTATATTTTCTTTATCATTCATTTAAGCCTACAGTTTTTTCCATCAGTTTCACGCTCATTTAGTTTATGTGTAAAACGCTTATATAAGAAAAAGTAATGAAAAGTGTTTTAGGACTATATGAAGTGTTTTAAAATATAAAACTGGCGGCAAAATTTATCTATGTAAATACTTTTATTTTATTTTATCATGCACATTATTTACTCACTGGTCTGTCTTATCTGCAAATTATACGAGAGTAGTATTTTTTTTATTTGTAATTAATACATTATTAAATGTTTTGCCGTTTTTACAATTAAAATTACAGCTTGACGTTATATATTAGAAGCTTTCAAGAAAACATATTTATAATTTGATTACAAACCAGTTTTTTTTGTTACAAGTACATTTTAAATTTTATTAATTATTACTCGGTTACTTGACCCTTGCACCTTCTAAAATAATGAACACAAACAAACATGTTTCAGGTTACCAAAAAACAACAAAAGAAAGCAGAGAGAGAGAGAGGAATGGAAGAAGCAAGGTTCTTCCCCTTAAAGTTTCTTAAAAAACCAAAATCCTTTGAATCAAACATTTTAGAAAAAGTTGTAAGAACGGAAAGCGATGATGAAGAAACATCAATATATCAACACGTGTAGGTGGCTGTATCGTATCGAGTGAGAGCACTACTAAATATACAAATGATATCGCATTAAGACACACTGCTATAACAAAGAATATGTAGGAATATTATGTAAAAAACAGACCTTGCCGTGTTTTTGGAAACCTTGAAAGTTCGAAAACATTAGTTAAAGAAAGTGATCCTCATATTTTAGAGAAATTCGTGCTACCGTTTTTCTAAGAAAAAATATTCAAGGATTAAAATTCGACAGGGATTGGTTGGTTTATTCATTCACTACAAATAAATTATATGGCTTTTTTTTTTGTTAGTGTTCCCTCTAAGCTGCGCGGCCGTACACCAACCAATCAAGTGGCGCGCACTTCATTATTCCAGCCGCGCACATCCTCGGTAATGGCCGATAAGCCTGAAGCCCAAATATCCAACTGGTAGCAGAGAGTAATGGAAATGTTGGCGTACCTCGAATACCTTAGTGAATTTGGCCCCTTTTTTTAGCAAAGCATCATGTAGGACAAGCAAATCATGGGAAAGGCCATATTAGTTTTTTATCTTCTACGAATTTATCAAACTCATGAGCGACACATTAAAGTCTCAATGTATAAATGAAATAAAAACAGTAAAATACTTTACGATCACTGTAGACTCTACGTTGGACATTACACATGTGGATCTATTAACAATTATTTTCAGGTACGTACTCTCCAGTGGAGATGTAGTCGATTATTGGAGTTTATTCCAATTTTTTCACACACTGGGCAAAACTTAGAAACAATAGCAGTGGAAAAGTTAATGTCACTAGGTATTGGAATAAAAGATTAGAGAGGTCAAAGTTGTGACAATGCATCAAATATGTCTGGTCAGTACCAAAGACTTCAGGTGATGACAATAAATCATAGTCCAACATTGTTAATGTCACTAGGTATTGGCATAAAAGATTAGAGAGGTCAAAGTTGTGACAATGCATCAAATATGTTCGGTCAGTACCAAAGACTTCAGGTGATGATAATAAATCATAGTCCAACAGTGGACCACATACATTGTTAATGTCACTAGGTATTGGCCTAAAAGATTACAAAGGTCAAAGTTGTGACAATGCATCAAATATGTCTGGTCAGTACCAAAGACTTCAGGTGATAATAATAAATCATAGTCCAACAGCGGACCATATACATTGTTAATGTCACTAGGTATTGGCCTAAAAGATTACAAAGGTCAAAGTTGTGACAATGCATCAAGTATGTCTAGTCAGTACCAAAGACTTCAGGTGATAATAATAAATCATAGTCCAACAGCGGACCATATACATTGTTAATGTCACTAGGTATTGGCCTAAAAGATTACAGAGGTCAAAGTTGTGACAATGCATCAAATATGTCTGGTCAGTACCAAAGACTTCAGATGATAATAATAAATCATAGTCCAACAGCGGAC
>NW_013666094.1:62259-65989 GCF_000517525.1 Limulus polyphemus
GGGGAGGGGGGGGCACGAAGTGTTGAAAGTGATTAAATCTCTAATGTAGAAATAATTTTTCACATTAATTTATCAATACCAGAATACCCGGCGTTGCTCGGATGAAATTAGCTTTAACTGATTTAGTTTTTTATTTACATGCTAATTTATTTATCTACTGTAAATCTTCTTTGTACAAAATATATTTTGTTTTGCTGTTAGGGGCAAAGAAGTAGAGATTATTTTCATTTCTAAAAGCCCTCTTGATCACGCATCACTAAAACAGGCCGACCTTTTCAATTGGAACCAGTTGGTTGACCTGTTTGCCAAAAATTTGTATGGTGGTCACTTTGGCCTCAATTTGTGGCCTCGAAATGTCCTCTGAGGCAGCAGCCATATAGCTCATGTTACTTTCCGCACAAAGTTGTTTCTGTACCACGAATTTGAAGTTTGTAGCTTTAAATATATGGCTGTGCATAAGGAACAGACCCACAGAGAGAGAGAGAATGAGACATTCGCTCTTATATATATAGATTGCCGCTACCAGTGCAACAGGGGAGCGTTCTTTTTCAAGTACTTATGCAGCACAATGTCTAAGTGCAAATTATCAGCTTTGTCCTTACTTAATAATGAGAGCAAAGATTGTTTGTTTGTTTGTAGTTATGCACAAAGCTACACAATGGGCTATCTGTGCTCTGCCCACCACGGGTATCGAAAACCGGTTTCTAGCGTTGTAAGTCCACTAGGGGGCAAGCAAAGAAGTGAAGGAGCTAAATTGTGAAGAACTTACCACAAAATTTGCTTACCAAAACACACGTAATGTTTATATTTTTCTACGGATTGTTTTTTTTTTTTCACATTGAATTTTGTGATATACATATGAAATTACCAAAGAAAAATTTATTTTGATAAACGGATATTATTTGTCTTGAATTACTTCTTTTTTTAATATTTTCTTTTGGCCTACGTAATAAATGTATTTCATCATGTGTTTTTAATCCTTTTTACTCATTTTTGCTAAAATTTCTTGATTACGTAGAACATTTGAAGTTATAAACGAGATTAAATACAAAAATATGTATTGATAACTCGAAAAATCCTAGGTATTTTTTAACCTATTTCTATTGTTATTTACAATTTTTATTTGGGGTCCAGTTTTCTCTGGTCGTCTAGGGCCCATCTATTTGTCCTGTTCTGAGTTTATGATCAAGACACTGTAGTAGTTGTTGTTTTTCGGTTTAAAAAAGGACAAGATTTTTCCTTCTCATATTTTGTTGTTTAATCTTCTCCACTTTCGTCTTCGGCTTATTTTTTTCTTATGACTTAGTTTATCATAAAGTTTAAATGTGACATCACGATTTTGAATGTGTACTTAGAATGCTATATAAGAGAACAAACACAGACTACTGCATCTTGCTAAGTTTCTAACAAATCACTGTAAGACATCTTTTTAAGTGTCATACTTATGTGTGTGTGTATATATATAATTATTTGCTGGATTGTTGATAAGTAAATAATGAAATTACACAAAGCATTAAGTATGTGACATCTCGTATCACTTATATTATTCTTACCAACTTTCCCGGGGTTGTTTTATCTTCTATTTTACTGACAGGAAGAAAAACACGTTAAACTAAAAACCATTTCTTTTATTACACACACATGAACAAGTAGAACAAAGAGTAAAATTAATGTGTTGAGCGACCCTTTAATGAAATCTGGTTATATTGGGATTAACTGATACAAGAACTTCGATTTGGTACTTTATCCTATTGCTTTAGCCTAGCGGCCCGGCAGGGCCAGATGGTTAGGACGCTTGACTCGCAATCAAACATGCTCGCCATTTCAGCCGTGGGAGCATTATAATGTTACCACCAATCCCACTATTCGTTGGTAAAAGAGTAGTCTAAGAGTTGGTGGCGGGTGGTGATGACTAGCTGCCTTCTCTCTGGTATTTTCACTGCTGAATTAAGGACGGCTAGTGCCGACAGCCCTCGTATAGCTTTTCGTGAAATTCAAAACAAAAAAACCAAACCGTTAGCCTGGCCGCACTCAACACTTATTTATAAGCTGTCTAGGTTTGAGCACGAATGTCCATATTGGATTTACATACATTAATAGCTTATTGAAATCATAACAGATTTGAAGGCGAGATTGTTACGTATTTTGTGTCATCATTACTTCAGTGCTAGGTTTATGGTTAGTTTTTGTGCAGTAGTTATAACTCCTCCTCTTTGCACTTAAGCCTAGATCTCATTCGAAACGCAAGCCGTGGTACACGCCTCGTTTCATCCCACTAATCGAATAGAGTTCGCTTTCATATATTTTAAATGTGGAAACGTAACAAGGCAATTACTGTTCGTTTATCTGTATCCCAACCAGCAGTCACAGCGTCTGTGTAGTGTACCAAGATTAGATCAGCTCTTCCCGCGAGACTACCCTTTCTCAGTAAACCTGCTTTCCTGTATGATATCAATGTCTTGCGTGGATGCTGTCGTTTTCTTCGAGTCGATGGAACACAGCATGTATACATACAGATATATATTTTAATATAAATGTTTGTATGAACTGTCTGTGTAGTCTAAAAGCATTCAAAAACATATTTACAGTTTCATGAATTCAGCAGGGCATTTCTAAACGAAATACCAAACTTATAAGTTTTCCGATGAATATCGAAGGAATTCGATGTTAAGATTTTATTTGTCCAGCTTTTGCTGTTACTTTAAGATACATTACAGGGGCTGAAAGTATTTACATTAAATACGACTTGAGTAGCGATATTAGGATAGCTTTGCTGATCGTGGAGTCTCACATTTAGCTCTTGTACCATATAAGTTGCCAATCAGGTTGAAAATACCAAATCTAAAGTGATTGCCAATCTTGTTAATCTTTATTATTATTATAGAGACACGATGTTTTGTCGACAGCAGTCTGAGTTACTTAAACGTCTTAGAAACCTGGTCATGTATCCATGGGTGATATATTATAAATCTAGTGTTTTGTTGACTATGTTCTCTGTTACCTGAATTGCTTAGCAACCTTGTCATTTATTCTTTACAGTAAAGACGTATTGGTTATCTAAACTGGTTGGCAGTATTGTTGAACGCCATTCTTTACATACACTCATATATATACAAAACTTACTTACAGAATTTAGCTCTATTGGAGCTTATTCTCGTGTCTTCTTCAAACTGCGGACGTATTAGAAAGCTACAGCTTACAAGAAGCCGTGTTTTATGAATATTTTAAAACAGTTGTGTTTAACGTTAGTGTTGTTATTATTACAGTCGTTTGCTAAATATACATGTATATATATATATATACACTGTGTAAATCTGATGTTTTATCTATTTTGATTCAGTAACGATTTTATTTGTCCTTCAGACCGTTGCTGTCACTAATGGATTCTAATGAAATAGTATTGTTGGATTTTCCGATTGCAAATGTCGACAGACAAGAAACCCAAGCGTGTTGGGTGTTTTATAACTGTTAAATCTGTCTTTAAACACTTGGGTTTGTTTTAAATATGTAATTAATTTCTATGTGCAAAAAATTTCTGCGCGAGGTAATTTTGCTTGTGTATCTTTCGTTTGAAAATATTGTATTACATACTTTAAATTCTGTATAATGAATTGACAATAAATACTTTGTGTGTGCTTACAATGTCAGAGATAGAATACTTTGTGTGTGCTTACAATGTCAGAGATAGAATACTTTGTGTGTGCTTACAATGTCGAGATAGAATACTTTG
>NW_013666094.1:66872-72726 GCF_000517525.1 Limulus polyphemus
TGTATTTAGGGAAAAGTCAACTCTGCGCTAGCTGTTCGCAGCACTGATCGAGACCACGTTGTTTTACAACGCACATTGCGACTATAGTAATAAGCACGCGCGGCTTGTACTTAGTCACACCCGTTGTCCCCATCGTATGGCCGTGAGCTGGTGTAAGTTAGCATGCTTTTTCAATCTTGTTCTGTCAATTGTGGGTGTTATTGATTTGTTTTGCCGCTGGTCTTATTTATTTCAGTTAAAATATACTATTTTGTATATCCATGTGAAGGACTGTATTACACTTTGTACAGTCTGTTGAACACAAATATTAAGCCTTGTACGATGCTCTTTCCAGTTATATTGAGTTGTTTTGCTTGGAACATTGACTGTTTCGTGCAACAAGAAATGTGGAAATCGCAACAGTTTATAAACACTTTTAAATAGACTTGATCGTGTGAGATTTGAAACTGATCGTAATTAAAAAATTTTTCCGAAGTTGTATTTAACAAGTGAACTTTTAATTTCGTCGTTAGTGAACCCAGTGTCGTTCCACATCGTCGTGTAATGAGTGTATCCTATCGTACTCAGTTCAAACTGGTCGATGTCGCCGGTGACTCCCAGCTGCAGGTAAAAGTAACGGTGAAATATAAAATGTCTGCGCGGGGAAAACATGTGAAGAATGCTGTTATACCTTGTGAAAATACTCTTCCCGATTATTTTGTTTTATTGATACTCATCCTGTAGAACTTAGTCGAAAGCATAAATTTTCATTTGTGTGTGTGTTAAAGTAATTTTTCCTAAGTGTAGACACAACAGAACTGATGTATAACATATGTTAGACTTATAACAGAACCATAGAACTGTCGACGTGTGTAGATATAACATTCAGTTGCTGCTCGTATACGTGATCCTGACTTAACATTGTGGTGTTGGTGTTTAAATATCTAACTTAGCTACAAGGATAAGTAAAATCCATGTGACTTGGGTTCATAAGACCCGGACGTAAGCGCTGACATAAGCTATTGCAAGTCATGTGCTCCCTTTGTCCCATTAAGAAGAAGCCAACCAAGATGGTTCGATTTGACTCCTTTGTGGATACCATTTCTTACACCAGCACTGGCAGGGTAAGATGTATTGATTTATATAAAAGTATTAGTGCCTTTCCCGACGATATAAACATAAATGTACATTACGTGCATATTATACAGCAGTGGAGAGCGACACTCGTTGTTTCAGGTGTTACTATAAAAATATAATAAATAATCATCATTCATTAATATTCTTTAAAATATCCCAATTTTATACATAGACCGTAAAACTATGCACCTTAGATTGCAATATATTTTATAGTTAAGCATAATTTTATTTCCGACAGGACGAACAATACAAATAACCATAATTGAAATTTATTGCTGTTATATTTTTTTGCATATGCATAAAATATTTACGTTTGTCCTTATCCAAATAATACGAAATCCAGTTTGTGACCTCTCAGTCTCAATCACAGTTTGTTTTACAAATGTTAACTCAGAGAAATAGATGCTATTACTGAAAAGTGAAAACAATTGATACAGTTGGCTCAGAGTATCGTTAGAATCGTGCCTTTCGATACTCTATATGAATGAATAAATTTGTTCCAGTATTTCTGTTACACGGCTACCGACAGGGGCTTCAGAAGATTTTACTGTGCAGTTGTTTGGGTTTGTTGTGAATTTCGCGCAAAGCTATACGAGGACTATCTGCGCTAGCCGTCCTTAATTTAGCAGTGTAAGACTAGAGGGAAGGCAGCTAGTCATCACCGCCCACCGCCAACTCTTGGGCTACTCTTTTACCAACGAATAGTGGAATTGATCTTCACATTATGACGTCCTCACGGCTGAAAGGGTGAGCATATTTGGTGGGACGATGATTTGAACCCGCGACCCACAGATTGCGAGTCGAGCGCCCTAACCACCTGGCCATGCCAGTCCGCAATTGTTTGGTGTTTCTACTCTAACAAAGCGAATCTACTAGCAAGCAAAGAATTAAACTGGGTATCTCTACTCCAGCAGTGAATGTAAGAGCTATCCGCTAATTGTTGACCATATTACTGTACTATATTAGCAGTTCACAAACTTTAGTAACCCGAGGACCACTTTTAGTTTATTTGAAGAAAAAAAAAAGATTCCGTGTACACGAAAAGCTGTACTCCAAAAGTAAATGATTTAATTCATAGAATTTTGTTTTTGTGAAAACCCTTTTTTATCCCGTAAATAATATTTGAAAGTATTTTTATGGAACTTCGGACATGACTCGCGGAGCCCAGTTTGAGAAACTCGGTATTATATCACGCAACTACGAAACCACAGCGAGCGTTTCGTGCTAAAATTAAACAAGAAACACTTAATAAAGTATACAGGTTGTGAAGATGAACTGTTGAACTTGGAGTACCAGTCGTAATAGGTAGAACTCATTTTATAGACGATTATGGTTATCTTCGTTTTAATTTCACTGTCTTCTTAAGCTGCATCTGTCTTGTCTATTTATCGCCTAGAAAAGTGAAATTTATTTTTTATTTTAATAACCATGTGTATCCAGTCCACATTTCTGAACTTTTTATCGGGAAGATGGATAAGGTGAATCTTCCTGGCACGCGCTCGTAGTCATCTTTATGAAAAATATAACCGACGGACATGTATAAGTTGTATTGACTGGTGGTGATGGAAAGTTAACTATTAAGCTTCATTATTGATTTATCTGTTTTGTGGTTTTCCAAGTAACACGAATGACACGTGTAAAATGTGGCAAAGAGAAGCATATTTGATTTATACTGTAAGATTATGTAAGTGTAGGTATACATGCGTAGATAGATAGACACTTGTACAAAGCTATCCTTCTCCCCCGGTGGGACAGCGGCAAGTCTATGGACTTACAACCCTAAAATCTGGGGTTCGATTCACCGCGGTGGACACAGCAGATAGCTTTGCTCTAAAATAAACAAATAACACGCACAGTTATTTTGTAAATCCACACTGAACTAATTCAAATATATTTTACAACATAAAAATAAAAACATTTATATCTATGTGTGTGTATATATACAGTCCAATGAGTTGTACTTATGCTTGAAAATGTTTTTCATGCATTTCCCACTTTCCTTTTTCATCCATATATGTATGGTTGGTTCCTATGGTACAGCTCTGGAATTCGGAGTTGGTTTGAATCCGTGCGATACCACAACATATTTTCTCCCTTTTTAAAGCTGTGAATGCGTTCTAAAGAGTAACAGTCAATCCCTTAACATGGGGCCCGACATGGCCAGGTGGTTCGCCCTTTCAGCCGTGAAGGCGTTATAATGTGACGGTCAATCCCACTATTCGCTGGTAAAAGAGTAGCCCAAAGGTCGGCAACAGATGGCTTCAGCAGTTTTTCCATAAATACAAAATACAAAAAAATATATCCGTATAGTTATAACAATTATCTTGACATGTGCTTTATATATATATTTTTTCATATCAGATTTATTTTATACTGCATTGAATTGTCTTGAAATTCTTGTCAGTATGTAAGATTATTGGTTTATTGCTTAATTCATTATCGAAGAATTCCAAGAAATGTGCCAAAGACAGTCGAGGTATAGGCAACAGGAATAGGAAAGAAAACCTTGAGGGCGACATATTTTACTAAGTACCTCCTGCAAATACATACTCGTGTGTTCGAAATATTAAACAGAAGTTGGACTGGAAAATGTAGTTTTCTTAACATTTTGTTTTTTTTATGACAATAGCACCATATGGAAACACGCAGTTTTGTTTTGAAACCCCATATTTCTAGAACTACTCTATCCAATTACTTTCAGTAGAATTAAGCTTAAGGAATTGCTTTGGGGGATTCTGTGTGTCGACTTGATTGATCTTTAAGAGCAACTAATAGTTCTGAGAGGCTATCTTAGAACACAAAGTCAGAGGCCTAGCATACAGAGAGCCTGACGTTGGAAACACAATGATTGAGTTTGTGTTGTTGATATTTGATTTCGTTAATTTTCTTTGTAATTTACTGTTAACTTGAATAAGGAATAAATCTACGAATAGAACTATACATAGTTGCTATTAGCAGACACATTCTAAAAACACAAACAAATAGTAAAAACCACTGTAAGAGAAATAGGTTTCAGCGGTCAAAGTTTTGGCCAAACGACCTTCTTTTGGTTCTGCATGCGTTTTTCTAAAAAGTCGCATAGAAGATTGTTTGACCCAAAAATTAACCACTTAATTCCCTTTCGCTTTACACCGGTTTTAACCATCAATATTTTATATAAATATGCTGATAATATCATATTAAGGAAAATTAAAAAGTATACATCACTATCTAATTATGTCAGGAATTAGTCCAACTATAGTGTTTTGTTTATCATACATAAGTACCCATATAACTTTGATGAGTGCTCAATTTCCGAGCTATTCGGTAATAGTGACAATACTGAAAAATAGTAGTTTGTATATGTTAAACTAGAACTGAAAAAACAAGGTTCTACAGTTACTAATCAAAATCCTTAGCTCTGCATCCTGCTAAGAGATACTGATGTTATTGGTATCCCAAGCATGCACCTTATAAACCCAATTTACCACAGGTTTCGATATATGTAATATTTCAAAACATAACATTTTTTTAGTGCTAAGGTTTTTTTCTACATATTATCCCAACTTTACACAAATCAAGGAACTCTAATTGTGTGCTACAGTAGTGAACAGTTTAGATGATAAAAGAGAACGGCACTTTTTGTCAAATATTATAAAGTAAAATTATAGAGTAAAATATTTACAATTTTGACGACAACTTTGTAAGATATAAAGCGACCACAAGACGAGGGCTGGCCTCTTTATTAGGAACCACGTAACTTTTCAGACATGGGCTTGACCTGAGCTGCAGGTAAAAATTAGGTTGATCACATGATGTATCAAGTAATCCCAGTAGCACACCTTTAGTGATAAGTCCGAGGGCTAATAACGTTAAAAATGGGTTTTGAAACCCGTGGTGGGCAGATCACAGATAGCCCAATGTGTAGCTCTGTGCTTAAATACAAACAAACACTCCATGAGTTACATATAGTATTAATGACTGAATGGGTGAAGCTATTCAGGACACCTTCCAGCACCTTGTGGATTTTAAGGAATGTACTTCGTTGCTGTTATTCCGGGAAAAGGTGGTCCAACTCGTTTTTAGATATAATTCCTTATAAAGTAGCTCATCCCTGTATAACTAACTAGTTAATAACAAAATTAAGGAGAAAAAAAAAACTTTTTCAACTGAATATTGAAACAGTTTGGATCGAATTAATTATCTAGGTAAGTGCATTATGAAGCAAAAGTTATAAAATATGGGACAATTTATTATAAAACCAACAGTTGAGAATCAAAGTTAAACTCTCAAAAACATGGCAGTGGAGAAATTCAAGCCTGTAACATCAAGATGTCCATTGCGAGACCTAAGAATGTTACAAAATGAAAAATTCTCTACGAGTTTCAAGACAACGGTAATAATAAAACTTCCAAAAGAGTACTCGTGTAATGGCTCAACAATCCGTAAAATGTGGGCGTGGTTGACGGAAGACGCTTAACTACTCAATTCCAATGTCAAAATTTAGATATGGACCATAGTTTGTATTAATATTTGCTTTTAAAATCTAAATTTTGGCTTGTTTAGAGACACGAAAAGTTATACAGATGTTCTACAGAATGAAATTATTGCATATTACGTTTTTTACTCTGTAACTGTTTACTTTCAGAAAAAGTTGAAAATGTGTTTTCATCATCATTATTAGATAGAGTACACTAAAGCAACTTAACGACTTAATCAGTAAAGTAAATAAAACTGAGGTTTTATGATAATAAAATGT
>NW_013666094.1:73596-74666 GCF_000517525.1 Limulus polyphemus
CGCCCTTTCAGCCGTGGGGGCGTTATAATGTGACGGTCAATCCCACTATTCGATCGTAAAAGAGGAGCCCAAGAGTTGGCGGTGGATGGTGATGACTAGCTGCCTTCCCTCTAGTCTTACACTGCTAAATTAGGGACGGCTAGCGCAGATAGCCTTCGTGTAGCTTTGCGCGAAATTCAAAAACAAACAAACTATCCAGAAGATGCAATACGTACTAAATCAAAGCTGCATATAGTATATTTGGCGAGAAACCGCGATAAATGATTTATTCGTGTAAAAAGCGAAACGCATTTGTACTCAGTTGAAAATTCACTTAACAAGAATTCTGCATGAGATTGAAAGATACTTCAGTAAGCATATTGAAAGATACTTCACTTACCAATTTGATTATTCTATTCGCGTGGTTTTACTGGTCGTGAGTGGTCGGAAATGCTCAAGAACTGGTGAATTTGACTGTTTCTGTACAGGTTCAAGATGAAATTGAGGTGCTGCTGAACGAACTTTAAAAATACGTACATGCATACGAATGCTTTTATCTTGTTGAATAATTTAATAATTTTAAGAACCATTTATATCTCCCAAACTTATCTAGAAATCACAATTCTGTCGTTGTTATATTTGACTACAATGTCTTAAGTCGCTTAGAAAATGTCTGCAGTTATATCATGAACCCCGATAGTGGTTCATAATAGGGATCGCACAATAATTTTATCAAAACTCTAATAAAACATTTTTGCAAAAACCACTATAAAAAGCAGACTTATTCTTGAAACAACATTCACAACTTTCCATTTCAATAGCTAAGACCACCCAAAAATTGATAATAAGTAAAATAAGTGATTTCACGATTTTTAGACAAAATTTGCCCATCTATTCATATTATTGTTTCACAAGCCTACAGCAAGATCGGCTGGGTATTTTGCATGAAAACGAAGGCCCGGCATGACCAGCTGTTTATGGCTCACGACTCGCAATCTGAGGGTCGCGGGTTTGAATCCCCGTCACACCAAACATGCTCGCCCTTTTAGCCGTGGGGGCGCGTCATAATGTGACGGTCAATCGCACTATTC
>NW_013666094.1:75666-79821 GCF_000517525.1 Limulus polyphemus
CTCTCTAGTCTTACACTTCTAAATTAGGGATGGCTAGCGCAGATAGCCCTCGTGTAGCTTTGCGCGAAATTCAAAACAAACAAACGAAAACGTAGACAGATATGCTATATAGAACGCTGCAAATGTCCATGACGTATTTATAAGTTGATTTTTTTCATTGAAAATTGATTTACGGGGTTATAAATACATAATTGACGCGATGTTGTTCTGAGAGGCTGCTTTTTTACTCGATACCTGTTAAGCGCGTTTACACGAAACCTCAGGCACAAGGCCACTTGGCTCAGTTAATAATTACTGTAAAAGACACGAAGGTTTATTTGAAGCGATGTTTTAGACGTATTTGTTTTGTTTGAAAAGGCTGCTTTTCTACTGGTAAAATTTCATACGTGCTTAGTGGGGATTATATGTTACTCCAGACATATATTTGCCCATTGCAGTGCATGAAAAGAAAAGAAAAAAAGAGCATACAAGATAATTAAAAAATTGAGATTTTAAGATATACAAATAGGGATCGGAAAAAAAGAGTAAGAAAACAAGTCTGGATATCTATTGCTGACAGACTGCTCAAGCTACAAGTCTCTATTATGACTCCACTATAAAATTATTGTAAGTGATATCTACTGTAGTGTGGGATTGCATGGGAACTTTGCAGAAAACTAAGAGAGTACTTTTAAACTTAATTCGACCTCCTTAATTTTGTCGTGCTACGAAATTTTCTATGTTCTTCACTTTCCACTACCGAAAAAACCGGTTTTTCTAACATGCGCATTAGTTGGAAACTATAATTCGTGCATTTTCTAGTGCATTAATTGGAAACTGCCACATAAAAGGTTTCCAGTTTTGCTGTTGCATATCGTTACTCAAATAGATGTTGTTCATCGTAACTCCAGTTTGCTGTCTCTACGTGGATTTCCAAGACTGTATTTCAGCAAGTTTTTAACAGTGGACAACTACCATAGTAGAATTTCCTACTCAGACGACGGTGGTGATTCTTTCTACTATTTGGCCCGGCATGGCCAGGTGGTTAGGGCACTCGACTCGCAATCTGAGGGTCGCGGGTTCGAATCTCCGTCACACTAAACATGCTCGCCCTTTCAGCCGTGGAGGCGTTATAATGTGACGTTCAATCCCACTATTTGTTGGTAAAAGAGCAGCCCTCTAGTCTTACACTGCTAAATTAGGGACGGCTAGCGTAGATAGCCCTCGTGTAGCTTTGCGCGAAATTAGAAAAAACAAACAAACAAACAAACTTTCTACTCTTTCTTATACTTAGCTGAAATCGTGAGTGTGTTTTCAGTATTTATTACCACTGCATATAGCACTATTTGATATAGCTATTGCTATGTTTAAATTGTTGGTGTTAAGGTAGCGGTTGTAAATGTTGTCGATAAATGGCGACTTACGCTAAGTGTGTTACTGTTGTCTATTTTGCATGCATCATTTGTGTCGTCTTTTCAATTCTAATGAGATTGCTTTGTTGCTGCTCGTCTTTTGGTACATTACAATGTGACATTGATGGAGGCCGGTCATTAAATCTGTGATGGTAGAATCTTTGCGTGCAAGATGGTCCTATGAGAACAACTTTACATTTTCTTTTTTATAGCTACATACCAGTATATTTGTTTATTCTATGTTATACATTTGCTATTTATTTTGATTAATTTTGGTGTGGTGGTTGGGTGGAAAAAAAAAGACAATGCAGTAGTAAACTGTTGAAAAACATGTAACATTCAAATGAAGGCACCTATGTAACTTAAAATTTATTCTCCATAAATGGATATAAAGATTAGAAAAATAGTTGATCTAAAAGTGGGGAATGGGGATTATCAAAAATTACAGAAACAAATAGAATCAAAATGCAAAGATTATATCTTAAGCCTACAACTAGGGTCTTAAGAAAGTAAACACACATGGCTGGAAACACTGTACATTATTTCCAGCCTTGTTTGTTTACTTTTTGAGGAGTGTCTTTCTATATACAGTAGTAGAAGAGGGCTACACTCTTTCATGATTTATGTTGCATGCAAATTATGTATGATTTGGTTTTAAGACTTTCTTAATATTTACCATTTGTGTTTGTTAAGGTACAATTTAACAAACAAACATTAACACTTTTATTTTTCTTCTGTTTGTCTGCTCGTGTAGTGTGTTAACACTATCTGTCATTGTTGATCCTGGATTTTAATGTAAGTTCATATTACTTAACAAACCCATACCAGGACCAACCGAGAACTGCAGTTCCGGAAAGTGTCAGCTCTCATCAACCCAGCTAGATCGATCCTGAAGATCTCTACCTACCGGAGCTTTTCTACGGCTTTATTTGTGGGAGATAACTTAATGTAGTTCAGATATACGCACACCAGAAGAAAGTTTGAGGCTATATTCAGCTTTCTAACTAAAATTAGCTCTTATGTTTCTTCACCTCTCTGTGCTGATGATAGCCGATTGTGCGTGTCAGTAGGTCGCGGTATGGATCATGTTACTTAAAGTGACCTATATGCGTCTTCCTATTAAAAATATATATATGCTTCACAGAGAAATGAAGAAAACTCCAGTTGTAAGTTTAGCTGATAGGGACAGAAATATATTAGTTTGTACGCTTGTTTCAAAATTACAACGATCGGTCAGAATAGTTCTGTATTTGCAATACATAGAAGGTTTAAACACCAGCTTAGCGTTGTACATCAGAACAGTTGTTGAGTCGAATACATTTATTTATTTTTCATTGTATTTTTACACTAAATCTAACAAATAGTTATTGTTCTTTAGTTTCAGAGTATTGTAAACCATCATTTACAAAATTTCAGTTTTGTTTGTATTTTTCCCGAAGGTTTTTAAATACATTTTGACAGTTTCAGAGCTGTTAAGTTTTAGTGGTTGAAAAAATCTTAAAATTAGTGTTAACCTACACATGACTAGGGTTACATAATTGTAATCCTCGTCGTGTATAGGTTTATGTAAATGTATAACAATATGATGAATGTTTAGTTTTGTCGTTTGGTAACCAAACAATAGCACTACCTAATCTGGGCACAGAGAACGTGTTAAGTGTTAGGTAAATAAACACAAAATCTGTTGTATTTTCTTGTGAATCACCTTTTGCATTTGTTCAGCACACTTTTGGGATACAAAACAAGGTATTTTATCATATTGATACATTTTTATCTTTCGTACTGTGTATCGAGCGAGAGGAGGTGTATATAAATTTATGTTAAAATAAGAACCCAATCTATATACTACTTACTGAAATATCGGTGATATTATATCCACAGGATTGCTTTATTTTTTACTGTGTCTGTCTCCCCCTCCCCTTTAGCTGTTCCAGTTCGGCTTTCACAATTTTATTGAGATGTTTTTTTATTTTTTATATCTTTCAAAACATCTAATATAGATTGGGAGAGGAAGCAAAATGTAGTATAAAAACGTTTAATCCTGGCAATCAGTTATTAACTTTATCGACTGTAGAGCAGTTGTTGTGGCCATTCTCAGCGTTTTCATTGTCTTCTGATGATTAAAACTACGATATTATCTTGCTTGTAACACTTTGTTAAAGAAATGCCCATTGCATTAGCTTTAAAAATCAAGAAGTGTACCACACACCGATCATTAGATATGACCGTAACCTTCAACTCATATTTCGATTTGATTATTAGTTTTGACGTCTAATCATTTTAAACTAGTTCTTTACATTTGGTAACTTACAAACTTGGTTTTAAAAGTGCGTATCTGGTTCTTTACGCATCACAATATCACTCATTATGTGTTTTATCATTTGAGTGTTCTTGTGAAAGTAATGCGAAGATTTTCGATCTATAAGTAACAGTTAAATATTACTGTTCATAATATATGTTGAAAGATGTGATTCTAAGAACGCAAGAAAAAACTTGTACACTTTATTCGGAACATCTGAGATGTTACATTGTCGTTTTGATTACATGTACCAAGTTTCCTATAATATAGAAACTCTGACTATAGTACCATATACGAGAGGTGACTGACTATCTGGGAAATTTTATGCCAGTACTCTGTACACATGAAGTATTAGCGCACGAATACTCCCTCCTCCTGAATACTACAGGTCTCTGACGTGATCGTTTGGCCCATGTATACACCTGGAAAAAAGTTAAGCACCCCCTAAATATTTTTCAGGATTTT
>NW_013666094.1:80821-92158 GCF_000517525.1 Limulus polyphemus
ACTTGAAAAAAACACGGAGGTGCTTAACTTTTTTCCAGGTGTATATGTGTAAGGCTCCGTTCAAGTAGAAAATTTCAAATCTAGCCGTACTGTGAGTGCATCATAAAAGTGATAGTTAGTTCTGTTATTCCGTTCAGAGAGTCAAACAATGCCCTTGTGACGGCGGGTGCTGCTGTCTAGCTGCCTTCCCTCTGAATTCTGACTGTTGTTTGTCTTTTTTGTTTCTACATTATGTTGGATTCCACATTTGTGGTAGATGATCCTTTTGCTCTCCATTGGGTCTTTGCATAACCTCTGTTTGGTTTCAGAGATACCCTTGAAATAGGGGAATAATTGGCTGTTTAAAGTGTGTTTTAAGGAAACAAGAAACAACAGAGCATTTGTGTTCAAATTACATCGACGCTAGTCACATCTAAAAAATGAAAACAACAGATGTCTGAGTGTGGGTGTCCTTGTGTGTGGGTATCAAATATCGTCCTGTTCCGTGTAGCTGGTTACGTACTTCTGACACAATATAAAAATATAGGAACATACTTCCATGGTCCGCTTTTATTTAAGTTTGATTTAAATAAGCGTAAAATAAACCAGATTTCATTACCATTTAGATTTACGCCTAACACTGTTTTATATCAGCTTATCTTGTTTTATTAGAGTTCTTTGAAATTTCAGTTCCATGTGACTGGTTCCTGAGCAACGTATACATAAACATATTGAGTCAGTTCTGTTCAAAGCGTAATTAAAACCCACGTGTGTAAGCGTTTATTGCAATACTCGCCCGTTTAAGGAAAAAATATAAATGCTGTAATTGTAAGTTTTAAGATTGTCATAGTAACAAGTTTTGAATTTACCTTTTGTATTTAAAGTCGTGTTTCAGCAGCTGTTTAATACTGTGAACTGCCACTGCTGATGTTTTGAACCTATATATATATAGTTGTTACGCAAGTTTGCTTAGTCTTGGATTTTTTTTCATTATTGGGTTCTGCAGTGTAAAAACCAATAGAAAGAAACCTATAGCTGAGACTGGAACTGGAACATATACTCTTTGTTACCATGGTAACTATCAAATTTAGCATTTGATCACTTAGAAGCATTCAGCTATCTAGGGAACATTCCATTATCTTCACATCATTTATATTGCACGATCTTTGCTGCTGGAGTTGGGGAAGAAACTACAATCATATGTCACAGATTTTTTCTCTCTCTCTCTTGTTTTGTATCTATCTAGTGAGTCTAATCTTTAAATGGAGCAAGATAAGACAAGTGAAAAGTATTGTATGGCTATTATTAAAAAAGAACAACAATGTATTCATAATATATACCTTAACTTATAAATTATAAGCGTGCATGTCTGTGGGTAGCTCATGTGGTGTGATTAAATTAAGAACAACCGAAAACCAATTCGCAGTAGAGTGATAACTCCTGACACACACACAGACATGCACGCTTATAATTTATAAGTTAAGGTATATATTATGAATACATTGTTGTTCTTTTTAATAATAGCCATACAATACTTTTCACTTGTCTTATCTTGCTCCATTTAAAGATTAGACTCACTAGATAGATACAAAACAAGAGAGAGAGAAAAAAAGTCTGAGACATATGACCCACTGCATCTTTATTTGCGTCAATATTACAGTTGTACGGAAAACCACTACTAAAATTTATCCAAATCTGTTTTTCTCCCCACTGGCACAGCGGTAAGTGTGAAGGCTTATAACGCTAAAACCGGGTTTCGATACTCGTGGTGGGCAAAGAACCGACAGCCCATTGTGTAGTTTTTTGCTGCTTAGCTGCAAAACAAACAAACAAATCCAAATCATTTTTTTAAATAATTTACAAGAAAACTTTTAAAAATGTTTAGATTTATCTAGCTCAGTTTGGAGTGCTCGACCATCTTGTTTTGTGGTTATTGTATTCTTGGAAAACTGTATAAACTTTGTCAGTTATGAATTGTACCAATTTTATGTAATTGCGACGAATTAGTTTGTAAATATGTTTGTTTTGAAACATCAGGTACGCGCACGAGCTGCAAAATAATGAAACTTTTTATGTTTATTAATTTTATTGGTATTAATAGATTTTCTACAGTAATTTGGGTTATTTTATTCAACGATCACTTTCTTTTGTTTCGGCAGTTTTTGTGCTTGGAGTATTTTAAATTATATGTTTAGACTTAAACTTTTGTAACACTCAATCCTAGCTTATACACGTAAGGATAGCTGTTGTTAGAGGGGTGCCCTTCCATCATAAGGTAAAAGTGCTAGTTTAGAACTTTTACTGAAATTGTAATATTACAATTCACCATACGAAATAACACAACTCGAACATTAATACTTTTAGGAATAGAATGACTGAAAGAAAAAAGATTTGTATTAATACCCCCTTCAAGGTAAAAGTTTTGATTTCATCGTTTAGAGGTTCATTAGCATCACAAAGTAGGCCTAGGCTTTACTTGATTTGCACTACACAAGTGTAGATAAGTTCTCGTACAGTTTATCATGTGAAGAAAAATGTTAGTTCACCATTCGCCACGTCTCCCTTTCTTTTGATACTGAAATACAATACATGTAGCAGGATTTTATTGTTCGTTTATATTACTTGCTTCTGATACCAATGTTTGGCTGGCTGAATGGAGCTTACTTGGTAAAGTCACCCTTTTTATCACTAATTTTGAAAGTTGAAACTTTTTCGGTATTCAGTTTAAGCTGAGTTAAGGTGTTGGCGTATACGGAGCCAAAAAAGAGGTTCCAACAACATTCTATGGGATTTAGAGCAAGAATTATTATTGGCTAACCCATAACTTATTTAAACATAGTCCATCACAAACCTGGGATTATGGAGCATCGCATCGAGCACTATCCTAGCATTAGGACAAGGCCTGGTTCGACTGCACCCGCGAAAGTTTGTCAGCATAGTCACATACCACACGAATATATTGTTTATACATACTGCTACCTCACCGCGTCATAACTGAAGTGCTGTCAAAAACGTCATGTTCAATGTTGTTGCCCCAGCCATGCCGCTCTCCAGATACGAACCTTGAACATAAAACCTTGATTCATCCTTGTAGTGGTCAAACGATTATTTATGTTGGTTTCAATCCTTGTGATCTCACCAAAAATGTAAATGAGATGTGCATTGCTGTGCAGTCAATTATGGGGCAGGAAGAAGTAATTTCGTACTCGTGGAATCTGCTCACAGCCAATTGGTCGTTGATAAAATTTCCATTTACTCTTTCGAGATCCATACTGAGTCCATGGGGTGATGGGAAATGGGCTCGTGATTTCTATTGATCATGTTGTGCAGATAACCTTCATCATGAGAGGTTTTGACCTTTCACGACCTTGCCTATTAGCGTATTCACAACCTTCACGCTATGGGTCTAAGTGCACCAGGATGCACTGTAAAGAGTTATTCTATCATGTATATTGTGCACGTTTTTGTGCATGTCGATAATTACTGTAACTTGTATTTAAATATTGTATATGCTGTTGCGACGTCCTGTAATTCACAGTGCCGCATGTTCTACAATGTTTGAAAGCCATGGGTTAAGCAGAAAAAAAAAGGAATACTTCATAAACAAGTAACCAAACTTGCCTATTAGCTGACAATTGGCTGTATTTGATTGGTTTCCAACATTTGAATAGTTCAGTTCTTCCGTAAGAAACCTCCTCCCGCCACCAGTGGGTAACATTATTAACGGAGTTTTATGGAAATCATAACCAAAATCGAAGCTATGACCAAAACAGCAAATAAATTGGGCCAGTCATGGCCTGGTGTGCTGGATTGTGAATCTGAAGGTTCATGGTTTGCGACCCTTTGCCCCAATATCGAGCTTCGCACTTTAGGACCGTTATGGGTGCGTTATAAGAGTGACGTTCACTAGCTGCCTCCTCCTATTCTATCACTTCAGTTTCGCACATAGCAACCAAACGAATTGTCAAATTATAAATTTTCTAGACAAAAATTTTCAAACTTTATTTCTAGGGTGGGTAGTAGGGTACCGAAACATCCGTGCATTTCCATAACATTTCACATGAAACGTGCATAATTAATGACATATCTTTGGAATTTTGTTCAAGTGGGGTTTTTCACACTACATTAATTTTTGCTGTTTTAAGTTTTTCGAGTGTACTATGTATGTAAACACATAGGGTTAATTAGATTTTATATAAATGACTTGCATGATCCTAATTCATTACCCTTCCCAGTAGCTCATTAATACCCTTGAGGGCACATACGCTACAAACTGTGTTTCGATACCCGTTGTGGGCAAACTGCAGAAAGCCCATTATGTTGCTTTTCGCAAACGAACGAACAAACCAAATTCATTATCGTGCTTGCTACCATAGACATGTATACATGAAGAAGAAAAACTAACGTTTAATTTGTATATCTTTGAACATAACCACCCACACCCTCCTTCTCTCCTGTTGTAAACGCAAGTCAACTGAGCGACATACCATAAGCATGAAACCTAAGATTTTGATTGGGAGACTAACTTAGATGTGTAGGTGCACATAATAAAAAGACTGCATTTCCAGCTGATATCCTTACCGTCTCACTTCAGAAGTTTTCTTCCTAAAATTCGCTGTACCATGTTGTATTTTCATCTGCGTTTCTTGTTTATATCTGAGTTCCAAAATATAAGATTCTATATTAATATTAAGATCTTACGTAATTTGTGGCAGGGAACATTATCTTTCTAGAACAACACATTGATCTGTTGACCAAAGAAAACTCTACCTGGAACTTGAAAAATGGCCATTTAACATTTTTGGTATCTATGGGCTATAACAAACCAAAACAATCAAACAAGTGAGTACCGAACATGCTTGGTATGACGTATGATTTTCATTTGGCAGTCCTTCCAGTGTTATCACATTCAAGAGAAAGCACGATATATAGACCCCACAGACGGCGTCTTCTTATGTTGCCATGTAGAATGCAGTAAAGTCACTGTGAATTTATTACAAACTCTTTTTTAACAGTTTTAAAAATGAGCATTTTTTAGATGTACTCTCGATTTTTCGATACTGTTCAGTAAGGTCTAACACAGTAGGTTGCGTCTAACTGAGCGTTGTGACTATTTCGTGTATCGATTTTCCATATTTCCAACAGTTGCTAGTTGGTCCTCTCATATTCACTTAATGCTTCTTACACATCAGTTGTTTCAGTCTACCTAGTTATATATGGGTTACCAGCGAATAGCTGGGGATTAACCTGTAATGGACTGGCATCCCGTCCAGGAGGAATGTGTCAATATTCTCATCAGCTTGTGTTATTTAAACCAGAGTCCAGCAACTGCTCCTATGGGCCTTCTAGGCATGAGATGGATTTGACTTTACACATCAAATAAAACTTTATACCAAATGTTTTTATTGTTTATTGTACTGAAGAATATTTTAGATTGATTTTTTGTTAGCTACTTAAAAAATACAATAGTTCTCTTGTTCGTTAATTTATTTGAATAACAGCATTTTCTTATTGTACATGAAATACATGTTTATTTGTTTTTTATTATTTACTTACAGTTTACCTTGTAACTGGACCGGCATGGCCAGGTCGTTAGGGCGCTCGACTCGCAATCTGCGGATCGCGGGTTCGAATCCCCGTCAAATCAAACATGCTCGCCCTTTCAGCCGTGGGGGCGTTATAATGGTACGGTCAATCGTTGGTAGAAGAGTAGCCCAAAAGTTGGCGGTGGGTGGTTATGACTAGCTATCTTCCCTCTAGTTTCACACTGGTAAATTAGTGACGGCTAGTGCGAAATTCAAAACAAACAAACCAAACCTTGTAACTGTGAAGCGTGAACTAGATTTTCTGAAAGAAATGTCGTATCGGTATTAAAAAGATTGTATGTGCATGCTTTCCATCGTGTCAGTGTATTTATCATATAAATTTGAAATTTTGATGGATTGCATCTCCTGTAGTTCCGATATATTTATTGCAATTTCTTTTATTTGGAAAAACGTTTACGTGTGTATTTTTTTCGGTACTTCAGTAGGAAACGGTTCAAAATAGTGAAATCTACAAATATAAAAAGCGTGTTATATACAGACACACACATATATATATAATTATCAGTGTTTAAATAATGATATTGCATAAAATTTGGGCTCACGTACTTTCTTATCATGCTAACATATTCTTAGGTAACTTGATTTGATTTTTGACAGTTTGACTATGGGGATTTTCCATTTAATAAATTTGTATTGGGACCAAATTCAACTCCTTTCACACTTTACAAGTACGTATTAATTCGTGCTAATTAACGTGTATATTTACTATCACACAGTCAGCTTAAATGCTTATTTTTGTAATATAGCTAGGATTTCATTCGTCAAGGTCACACTAATATCTCTGTCTTAACTCACACTTGTGCTAACAGTTCTCAGTTTTTAGGCTTCCTTTTTCCGAGCCCCCCAGTGGCACAGCGGTATGTCTGCGGGCTTACAGCGCTAGAATCCGGGTTTCGATACCCGTGGTGGGCAGAGCACAGTTAGCCCATTTTGTAGCTTTGTGCTTAATTACAAACAAACAAATCCTTTCTACGATAAAGCATTGTGTAACTCATTCTTCTTACATAAACTTTTATCATGAACTACGATAGTGGTTCATAATAGGGATCACAAGGAATTGCACAAAACCCTAATAGAATGTTCGGGCAAAAAGCATTAAACAGTAAAGATTCAGTTCAAACAACGCTTTAAAACCTTAACTATTGACTGCTAAGGCTGTACACATATAAGAATGCACAAAAACAGCACGCATGTTAGACTTACAAGGAAAAGAAAATCCGCTCAAAAAGGCCCGTTTGTAATTCTTCTTCTTATTATTTTCTTGCTAGCCTAAAACAAAAACGGCTTCGTATATTGCACCCATACCTGTAGAATACTAAATAAGGTACTGCGAAAAGTATTGGATGTATTGAAAAGCCGATTTGTTTCTTCTATATCTTATATAAACTAAAAAAAACATCACAATTCTAGTGTAAACGATGTTATTATTACCCGTTGAAGTTAGCCTTTTTACACATACCTGGTGTTCCTTTAAAAATGATTACGTACAGGGTGAAATGGGAATTACCAGCCAATGATAGATGAACATTAGGTGACTGTAACTAGTTTTGTACACTATACAATTGGTGTCTTTAGGGAGCCAACCCCTGTGAAGGAGTAAAATAAAATCAATACAGATAATATGAAATTTTATTACACACATTCGTAGAATGATTACTTTAAAAGACACAAAGGTTTATTTAAAGTAACGTTTTAGACGTATATGTTTTTATTTGAAAAGACTGGTAAAATCTTATAGATGCTTAGTGGTGGTTGTGTCCTATCCTAGGCATATTTGCCCATTGCTGTGCTTTATATATAGAGAATTTAGATACACAGAAACTGTAAATGCTCATTATAGTCTCAAACAAATCTCCATGACAATTTCCAGCTGCAGCTTAACATTTTACTTCTCGAACTAATGCGATCAAATAGTCAATAGCTACAGTATATCATCATGAACCGTATCAGCTAGCTACTAGCTATCTTTATTATCATTACAGTATATAAAGTTAGATACCATATCAAGTAATCCTTTGCCCATGGCTGAGCAAAATAAAATAAAAAAAAACAAAAAAAACCCGCAAACAAGATAAATACAAAAATAGGAACTTAAAAACCTGCAAATAGGGATCGTAGAAAAAAGTAAGGAAACAAGGCTGGAGATACTGAAGACATTATTTACTCAAACTACAAATTTCTATTTTGACTCCACCAAATGTAATCCTAGGTAACACCATGGAGCCAAAATAGGGGGGTTTGTAGTTTGAGTAAATAATGTCTACAGTATCTGCAGCCGTGTTTTCTTATGTTTTTACGATCCCTATTTGCAGGTTTTTAAATTCCCAATATTTTATTTATCTTGTACATAATTATTGACAACATCATTTCGATATGTTAGTTTTCATTAAAGTATTAACAACACCATGTCTATTAAATTATTTTACGGTAAAGCTGTGGTTAATTCCGTCCTGACTTTTTATAGTAAAGTAATAAAATACTTTTCCATATACTCTTTGGAAAAAATGTCATCTCCATGCAATCTTTTGTACAGTAAAGCAGCGGCAATACCTTCTGTAATAATAACACTCCAATTCGCACATTTTACAGCTGTGATCTAAACCATCTCAATATAATAGTGGTAATATAGTTAATGATTTTATGTTAAATATTAAGGTTTGTGTTAGGTCGGCTTACAGAAACACAGTGTAATTATATTCGCTAATTATGTTAACCAAGCATAAATCACACATTAAAAAGAACTAGCATGAATCTCTAACTTTGTAAACGTTCGAGCCGTTTAATTTCTTAGTAACGTCTAAATCTTTTACTTTGGTAAATTAATTCTGGCAGGTTCATAAAGGCTTCGGCGGATTGGAAGTGCACCTTCCTTCTTACCTGTCAGTAAGATAAATAATGCAAGTGTAACTCGAACGATAATAAATAACTTGTTTTAAATACATTTAGTTCTTGCATAGATATGGTAAAACGACTTATAAAAGTTAAGTGCGTTGTCGTGATTAGTAGGCTGTACGATAACCTAAGTCTAATTATTAATTAGTTTATATTTTTACCATTAGATACAAAGTACTAACTACGATTTGTCTGCTAATCTATTACTGTCTTCAGGGAAAGCCTGAGAAGAACTACATATTGATGGTAGTGGCCAGGATTCGTGTTAGAAAGATTAGTGTGCTCTCTACTTGTCCGGGGGGTCTCCCTCCATTAGGACTTGAATCATCTATCTTAATGATTTCAAGAAGGTATCCAGGTTTTCCTGTTATCAGTTAAACGCACGTAAAAGGGTTTTCTTTATATTTTCTTTTTTCTCATTTGCATAATTCTTATCTTGTTATTTTCGTATCACTTCATGTTACTGTATATTCTTCACTACCATGACCGGTATTATTAAGTATTCAGGGTATCCATATTTTCCTATGTCAGAGGTCTCTCTGAAAATATATAGAGGTTATGTAAACAGCATAAAGTCTGAGGTTATCCATAATTGTACCTTGACTTTACGTATTATATAGCCGAAATTCAAGTGAACAATCTGACAGCATGTAGTCTCTTTGAATATCGGACAGCTTCGTCCATTTGTCTGTCACGTCAACCCAAGGACGCAGACTGTCATTGATATTAATAGTGGCCACATTTAACATTAGTAGCACCGTCCCCGTGATCGTTTTTATTAACTACAGACTCTTTGTTTTCCCGTGGTCTAATTGATATATCCACTAAGATTGATTTCCTTATGACCAATAGTAATCATTTAATTGATGTTCGAACACTAAAAAAACTACTTCAGCTGTAATTTGGGATATTTTAGGTATTTGATATTCTTACTAATTTATTAGTTTTGGCAGTATTTGAAAGTTTCCCTGTACTGTGACCTTTTATATTATTGTAAAATATAACCGTCTCAACATTCATAAAAGCTTATCAGATACTACCTTTGATTCATCACAATATTCATGTTGCAGTTTGTTTAATGTTGTCAAAAAGGCATTTCAAACAATTCATGTTTAAACTTTTGGATGTGTTAATAACAGGGCAAGTTTTATGATATATATTTAAAAATGAAACACGTGTTGTTAGTATCCAGTATCTATGAAAATGGTGCCTTACGTGTTACGTCAGACTAAATTGTTAATATGCATTTTATATAAACGATTTGTTTGTCGTCTTGCTACAGATGCGAGTTGTGATACTATGGGCGACGTGCTTTGCACCAAGATCTTGGTTTTGACGAATAGGTCGAAAATACTTTCCGCGAAAGGATATTCGTGTAGCGTGTTTGTTCAACGAAGTAAATGTAAAAGATATGACATTTCGCTTTTAGTGTTTTCTATAGAAGTGGGAAATTTTGCACAACCGAACGTTCAGGACAATGACATGCTCTAAAACTATACCCTAATCCAGTCCGAAGAAACGTCCTCATCCGCATAGTGATTGAAAAAGGACCATATGGATATTATGAAGTTGGATATATCTCGTAATATCGTTACAAAGAGTATATTTAGCAAGGATTTCAAGATAGAGAAGATATGTAACCTAATTTTACGCTAGTTTTTCGTGTAGTTTTACGCGAAATCAAACAAATAAACAAAGATACTGTTCAGGAAGGAGGTTAATGACGTACTACGTTATTGGACTAAAAACATGAATTCTGATTTTTTCCATTTTTTTGTATTACATATAATGATTTATAGCAATTTTATATTTCATTTTGCTGTTTGTACAGATTTATGACAAAGTAAATGCCAACTTTAAGGAACAAGATTTACTTATCAACCTCGTACGATTTACGTCCCACAACTGTAGATTCAAACAATGAAATGTAGTTTTGGGTGTGTTAAAATTTTGGGCTTGAGTATCCATACGCGTTCTCTTAAAAATTCGAATTTCATTTCATACGTAAGGCTTACCAATATCTGGTGTTATTCCCACCACGGTGTGTATCCTACCTCGATAAATGCTTCTACTGCGACGTATTCTACCACTTCCTATGTATTTTCTACCTGATTTTATATGTCTGTGCAATATTTGCAACGTCTGCTGTTTCTAGTTTAATTGCATAAAATTATAAAAATCTCGAGTAGGGAGATGCAGTTATATTACTAACCCATTCTTTTAAATGTAAAGTTTAATTTAACTGTTGTGTTTTCATTTGTAGATCGTGGTGGTTTGGGCACTCGAGTCATGATCTGAGAGTCACGAGTTCAAATTTCGTCCCCTAACATGTTCGCATTTGCAGCCGTAGGGCGTTGTAATAGACGTTCAATCCACTATTCATTGATAAATAGTTTCTCAAGAGCTGATGGTGGGAGGTGTTGATTAGCTGTTTTCCCTGTAATCTATCCCTTCAAAATTAGTAACGGCTAGCGCAGTTCGCCCTCGGACGGCTTTGCGCCAGATTTAAAACAATCATAGTTTTTATATAGTTGTTTTCAACAGTTCTCCCAATGAACTCATAAAACCTATTAAATCCTCACTTTTTTTTTGTTAAAATGACCTAGGAACCTACAAGATCGTAAATATGTTTTCATCATACGCATTTTTATGTGTTCGTAAAGAAAAACAAGAGTTTGGAGAAAAGGATAAAATTTTCCACTTTATGGTGAACAAAACCTATAACAAAAACCTGATAAATTGGTAAGTAGTCTTTGAAAAATATAAAAAAACTTACTTTGGTTCCAATAATATTATCGTTTGTTTTTAGTGATTCAAGTTGGAAAATTGTTCATTTGCTCCAAAAAATTAGGCAGAAAAC
>NW_013666094.1:92371-105337 GCF_000517525.1 Limulus polyphemus
CTCTAGTCTTACACTGCTAAATTATGGACGCTAGCTAGCGCAGATAGCCCTCGTGTCGCTTTGCGCAAAATTCGAAAAAACAAAACAAAACAAAATACAGGCCATTATATGGCCTAGGGGTTTGTATTAGTTTCAACGGTGTTTCCGCTTCCATTCTACTCAAATCGCTAAACATAATTTTTGTAAGTAAGATTATTATATCCTCATTCATTTATTTACTGTGATATGATCGTAAGATTAAGAAAAGCAGTATGCCATTTTTTTTGTCGGACATGATATGTGTAAATGTCTAACGGATTGCACTGTCAGATACAGGTCCCTCCCTCTTTACCATCTATGTCATCAAAAATGGATGAGAGGTAAAGTGTAGCACGCGTCTGCTAGTAGTGATAGCAGGGTGATTGATGGGTCTAATATTCCATGAAAATAGTGCCTTTTATTATTTTTACATTGCTATATGTATGCCATTGCGTTTTCTTCTTCAGATCTTACGCTTAGGTTCTGTTTTTCGGAAATCTTCAGTTTTTTTCCCCAGTTTGTATTGGAAATACACTCCAATGTTGATTATTATCATACGCTTTTACGCCGTTTGTTAATACATACTACTAGATTTGCCTTTGAAATGTAAATATTATATATTGACAAGCACTGTAAATACTTATTTGTAGAACTACGCTTTTGCGTATCTTAAAATTCTAAAGTATAGATTGAACGAAAAAAGAAATTAATATTTTGATAACAGGTAAGTACAAGGTTTTGAAAATGGTAGAAATTGAAAAAAAGAGCACTTCTAAATTGAATAAATTTGTCTTTTTTGTAGTATTTAATGCCTTGCAGACATAGCGTTTTTCGATTATACTACTCTCAGTTCATTTCTGTAAATACCTTGCGTTAGTTTTACATGATTTTTGTGTATTGATATTGCATATATTAATATGTATATGTATAATTTCTTGCCCGGTTTGCTGTTGTATTTCTGGTCTGATAACTTTATAAACAGTTACTTTTCCTACTTTCGTTTTGATCTACTTTCTTTTCTTGGTACAAGTGTTTGAGCATGTTATGGCTTGGTGCTGTATAAACTAAAATTGATAAAAGTTGTTATAGCTACTGTTAAATATTGCTATGTAATCATACTGCAGTAACATATGGAAACATGTATATCATTGTCTCTAGAAAGAGATAAAACGTTTTAGTTTTTCGGAAAATACATTCTGAACATCTAACAGTTTGTTGGTATATTTAAACGGTGACTCGAATCAGTAGTTAGGCTTCATGTTCTTTATCTTTCATAGTTTATAATAAACTAAGTCATTTTGCTGTACAATACTGCAGGAACTAATAGCATAGAATAGTTTTTCAACACCCACAGTCGTCAACTTAAATCTAGCTAGAGATCCATGTGTCATGTCATTTGATAATATCTAGCATTGATAAAGTGTTCTATTCTTTCTGTTTCGAAATTGCCTAATACAGTTTAACATTTGATAGTTTATTGTATCATTTTTGGTATTGTTATCGTTTTATGTTTCATTTATTTGTTTGTTTTTACTTCTTTGTGTCGCTTCACTTCTTCATCTTATTCTGTTTTTGCAACATTAATTATTTATTGGTTTAGTAACGTAAGCACCATATGATTTATTGTTCAGTATGGCTGCAGTTATTTCTTCTGATCTTTTTTTGTTGTTGTTGTTTTTCATTTCTAGCTGTCAACGTTAGGCACAACGGAATTCCATCGTGTTTATCTGTTTTTCCTTCCAATAATTTGGACTATCAGATTTAGTCACACGTCGTAGCATTTTAGTATCTACATTTACCTTTCTTAATATTTCTGTCATTTTTCACTCTGTCCCCAAATGAGTCAGCGGTAAGTTTGTGGACTTGTAGCGCTAAAATCCGGGGTTTGATTTTTCGCGGTGAACACAGTACATATAACCCATAGTGTAGCTCTGCACTAAAAATGACAGTGTGTAATGAAGTCTCATAAACACGAACGTTACCGTGACGGTTGTAGTGGAAGAAATATCATTTGCTTAGACATATGTAGGAAAAATTCTATTTCTTTGCTGTCGGCCCGGCATGGCCAGGTGGTTAGGGCGCTCGACTCGCAATCTGTGGGTCGCGGGATCGAATCCCCGTCATACCAAACATGCTCGCCCTTTCAGCCGTGGGGGCGTTATAATGTGACGGTCAATCCCACTATTCGTGGGTAAAAGAGTAGCCCAAGAGCTGGCGGTGGGTGGTGATGACTAGCTGCCTTCCCTCTCGTCTTACACTGCTAAATTAGGGACGGCTAGCGCAGATAGCCCTGGTGTAGCTTTGCGCGAAATTCATAACAAACAAACTTTGCTGTATGGTTGTGCTTCATGTTAATGAATGATGGTAGTGTTACTGTATTTGATGATAATGCCACTTTATGCACACAATTTTCAGAATCAAAGCCAAAAACAGAAAGTGTTGCGCATAAAAAATATAACTAAAAGGGAAGTAAATATCTTGTTCACAAAATACTATTGCAGTGGTGGTGCAACCATGGTGACAGGGCGTGGATATTCGTGAGTACTCCGTGGGAAACTGTGGCTCTGCTCTACGACTCTGCTTTGAGTTTAACTTAAACCTTTTGAGATGCGAACATATAAGAAGCGTGTAACACAGACATGGATCCATTTTAAACAACACTGGTGAGAAAGGTGTTATAGCCCCACCTAACGTCTACAAGTAAGTATTACATACATGAAAATGGCCAGATGATTAGAAAGTACAGTTTATATCCTTCCAAAAAGGGGAGATTAACAATTACAGAATTATTTTCTTGACTGGTCACGAACCGCATTTCATTAAAAATATAATAATAGATACTACCAGAACAAGCAGTGTTTACAGCTGGATGGGGAACTAGAGATCACATTTTTAATATCCGTAGCGCCCCAGTGGCACAGCGGTATGTCTGGGCACTTACAACACTAGAAACCGGGATACGATACCCGTGGTGGGCAGACCACAGATAGCCCATTGGGTAGCTTTGTGCTTAACTTCAACCAAACAAACAAATCAATCTCCGGAATGTAACTGAAAAAAATGCAAAGAATTCATTCAGCAAGTATATATGTGCTTCCTCCACTATTCCTCCTTAGATTGTTTAAGGCACAATTTACCGTGTGAAATATTTCATTAATGGTTTTCTTATCCCATTTGATAAAGCTCATTCGCAATCTGTATTGGGGTTAAGAAGCAACAGTCATATTAGAATATGACTATAGAATGGTTTAAGGTTCTGAATGTGTTAGACAAGAATATATGTTGTCACTTAATTTGTACACTTTATATGGTGAATACAAAAGAAAACTAGAGACTGAACCGGAAGGGATTCAGATCGATTTGACTTAAGCAGAACAGCTTGAGATAAGACATGAAACCACCATCCTTGCAAACAGTATAAAGGCACTTGAATGAATATTGACAAGTATTAAGGACCAGAGCAGAGAAAGAAAAAAAAAGGCTGCCTCTGAATACAGAGAGAGAAAACAACAATTATGGTAAGTGACAGCCAAAAACTAAATAAAGTACAATTGGTTGTGAACGATGAAGCTATTAAAGAGATGGAATCGTTCAAATATCTGAAATCAGTTATCATCCCACGCCGCAGTTGCAGCCCAATAATATGGAAAAGATTGAGGGTATCAGGAAATAGTTTCTTATCACTTAGTAAGGTGATTAAAGACAAGAAGCAACCATTCAGTCAGAAAATTTGGGAGCTGTACTCCATCGTTTACTTTGCTGCATTATATAGATGTGAATCCTGGACACTTAGTAAGGAAGGTGAAAGAAGAAGTCAAGGATGTGAACTTCACTGATGTAGAATAACTCTTCGGATTCCGTGTACGTCAGAGAGAAGCAACAATTCAATATTGTAGGAAATAAGATCTAAGAAAAAGCTATTGGAGCTTGCATATCAGAGCAAGCTCAGATACTTTGGGCACATTATCAGACGAAATAACAGCCTGGAACGCATCATCTTAAAAGGCAAGTGAAAAAGAGGAAAGCCTTCATCCAGATGAGAGGACAACATCCGAAATAGGATAAACGATGGAACAAACCAAGTGAAGTGCTGAGAACAAGATGGAGTGGAGGGGACTTGTTTGGTATGTCGCTAAGCCCATTAGAAGTGAATGAACTTTTTCTCCTGTAATTCTGTTACAGATATTCATCCAAATGTTTGACAGCATTAAGCGCTGAACCTTCCAAACTCAGCATCTGGCATTGCCTGTTCCTAAATCTAGCTAGTTCATGCAATTACAGAAATGCTTCAAGAAGTGCCCAAGGTCTTTCTATGCGGTAACTTTGATGCTTGGCAAGATGTTCTGTTAAACATAGTCACCATTTCACTACAAAAGTAAAATCAGAGACATTAGAATTTTGAGACCTGGATGCGATGCTTCCACAAAGACGCAGAGCAAGAACTACGTAAGCGCTGGAGTAATAGCAAAGCCTGCAAATTACAATTAATAATCTGTTCTGAGGCTTATAAATAAACCTTTACAAAGTATTAGCATATCTTACTTTTGAATATCTTAATGAGTGAACCTAATATTTATTATAACTTTCTTTTTTGCATTAATTAACAATTGCTTTTGTAAGTTTGATCCTTTAAGTCAGCGATATAACGATTTTGTTACAAACGTGATATCTGTAGACGTAACGCATTTGTTATCTTAATATCATCGGATGTAACGTTGTAGTCACAACACTTTTATTGTAATTTTTCTTATTACTTTCAGATATAATATTACCGCAGCGTTTAGAACTCAATCCTAGGTGTCTGAGTGAGAGAAAGCGCCCTCTTTTCTTAACGTTTTTTCACAAACATCTTTACAACAATATTAATATTTAATGTTAGAATTTAATCGTAGTTTCGTAAATGACTTGACTGGAACTGTTGGTATTCAGAAACTGTTTGGTGATTAGGCTAAAAAAGTAAAGTCATATATTGCTATTTAATATGGCCCGGCATGGCCATGTGGTTAAGGCGCTCGACTCGCAATCTGCAGGTCGCAGGTTCGAATCCCCGTCACACCAAACATGCTCGCCCTTTCAGCCGTGGGGGCGTTATAATGTGAGGTCAATCCCACTATTCGTTGATAAAAGAGTAGCCCAAGAGTTGGCGGTGGGTGGTGGTCACTAGCTGCCTTCCCTCTAGTCTTACACTGCTAAATTAGGGACGGCTAGCGCAGATAGCCCTCGTGTAGCTTTGCGCGAAATTCAAAAAACAAACAAACAAACTATTTAATATATTATTATATACACACAAAGAAAAACAAAAACAACAATAACAAAAAGAAACCATTAGTGATCGAAAGTGCTTGTCGTACTTTTAACTACATAGATAAATCTTGTAGAATACAACCTTTGCACGATAATGTAAAATTAATTACTAGTACAAACAATTAAATTTCATTGGATAAATGTCTTTAAACACGATATTTTCCAGTTATATCCTTTTTGGTGCTTTGTGAATTGATGGGTAAATGACTGATTGATTATCCTATTAAGTAGGTATCAATAGAATATTATCTTTACAGCGTGAAAAGGAATCACTAAATCGATATCTTATATTGATAATCATGCGCTATGTAGTATAGTTATAAATAACGGCTATCGTCACATTTAAGGAACGGCGTCGTGTGTTACATTCCTCACGAGCTTTTCACAATTTCATCGCTCAGCAGAACGAAGTCATTTTTCAAGTGGGGTTCGTGACTTTTTAAATATAGGAAAGATTTTTAACAAAAGTGTTGTCCATCGCAGCTGTTAAGAAGGAAAGCGAATGGGTTTATTTTGTGTTCATTCTGGCTTTCTAGTATTTTATATATTTTTTTCCTTTTGCAAAAGCTGAAGTGAAACACACTAATGTCTTTGTGGCGCGTGTGTCTTAAGTAACCATACGTCCACACACACACACACAAAAACGCGTACTTATGTTTGTAACGTTTGTGTCTACTGCAATAACGTACTTACAGAGAAAGATACCAATGATCGTAGTGTTAATGTAAAATACATTTGTGCAGAAAGATACCAAGTTCCACAGTGTTAAAATACCTACGTGTTTACAGAAATATGATAATGACCGTAGTGTTAATGTAAAATACATTTGTGCAGAAAGATACCAAGTTCCACAGTGTTAAAATACCTACGTGTTTACAGAAATATGATAATGTCTATAGTGTTAATGTGCATATATACGTACAGAAAGATACCAAGTTCCACAGTGTTAAAATACCTACGTGTTTACAGAAATATGATAATATCAATAGTGTTAATGTGCATATATACGTACAGAAAGATACTCAAATCAATATTGTTAATGTATATATATGTTTACAGAAAGATTACGATGCTTATAATGTTAATGTCCGTATATATTTACAGAAAGATGTACATATATGTTTACAGAAAGATGAATGACTATGTCTGTAGTGTTAATGTGCATATATACGTACAGAAAGATCTATAGTGTTGATGTGCATATATATATGTACAGAAAGATGACGTATTTACAAAATGTACCAATACTCATAGTGCATACATGTTTAAAGAAAGATGCCGTTGTCTCTAATGTTAATTTACATTTTTATAGAAAGACTAGCAGTGTTGCCCAAATTTTACTAAAAAAAAAAAAAAAACTAACTCCCTGTTTCCCCGTTCCATATTTCGATAGGTAAAAAATATTTTGTGAATTTATGAAAAAAAAAACAACAACAACAAAAGACCATTAGATTTGATTTTTGAAAATAAACTACGAACCAGTTTTAAACCAGGGCTTCCTTATGAACGATGTTTTTACTGGCAAGGATAATAAATAGGCCCTTATGGGGAATATTTAAATTATCTTATACACGTATGAGTACCGGTACTGGTGAACAGGATAAGTCTAGATCTATTCCCTCCATCCCCCGTCATCCCTTCTCAAATATTAAAATTTCAAACGTAAATATGTATATAATATTATAATAAATTTGCTTTAATGTAAATTTAATATATTTTTATGAATGTGATACCGTATTCACATTATGACATTGATGTATGAAATATAATATAAACAGAATACAATATTGTACTTTATAATGTATGAAAAGAAAAAAAAATCCACTTCCAGGTATCAAACCACCCGGAGAAAAAAAGTAGAATAAAATACATTCGCTGATTTGACTTTAATCTCATTTTACACAATAAGCATTATAATGTAAGCCTAATTTTATTTTATAGGTTAGGCCTGCTGTTTGCTTTTCCACACACAACATTTTAATTTTGCATGCATTTCTTTTTATGTGAGATTAAATATATGATGTATTAGAGGATGTGTAATTTATAATCTATAACTAAAATGACCTGTCTATTCTAATGATAATAAAAAAAATTTCAGGATCAACCCATCTTCCACCTCATGCAAACGCTCTACCAGTTGAGCTGACTTGACTTTAATCTGATTGTACACAATAAGTATTAGAACTTAAGCCTTACTCTTTTCACGTAGCCTATTGTATAGCATTTATTTTATAGGCTAGGCCTACTGTTTGCTTTTTCACGCACGAAATTCTAATTCTGCATATATTTCTTTTGTATGTGAGGTTAAATATATAATGTATTAGTAGATGTATACTTTATGATCTATAACTAAATAGGTCTGTAATGCTATATCATAAATTAACTGTTAACTCAAACTTACCAAAAAAATGTCTAGTCTGTGTAGAATTTATTCGTGTAATGTATATGTTGACGATAAGATTACCGGTTCTGCTAGCAGACGATAGACGCATATATCAACGAAAAATTGCCGTTTTGCGCACCTTCACGTGAGGAAAGTGGGACCTGCGCAGTGAAAGCAGCGAACAAACAAGCAAGCAAACAGAGAAATTTTGACTTTTATATATATAGATGCCAATACCCCTATATGTAACTCATTTTATTTTTAGGAAGATACCATTGCCCTTGGTGTTTTATATTCATCGATAGATGCCATGTTCATATAGTAACGTATATATGCACAGAAACGTCACCGCCCTATCTGTATATAGCATGAGCCCAGAAGAATACCGATTTACGAATTAAGCCTTTAATGTATATCAGTTACATCAGTGATGCTGAGAAAAATTAAGGTAATGAAGATGGTTTTATAGTTGTAGTAGGCTTTACCTTTTTTTTTCGCTTGGCATAAAGTGGAAGTAAGTTTAATATATTTAGACCCATATATTAGCATTGCTTTTACTTGGAGACACATTTACAGTTAGTGGTTGTTCACATTTTCTGCTGGACCTTGGTAAATTGAATCTTAAAACTAAGTCGTCAGTATGTTTATACCTACTTCTACGTAATAATACGCTGATCCGAATTTAGCCTGCCAATGTATAGGACGTTTACGACACCAGTCGATGGCATGAAGCTCTGACGTTATTACCCTGTTAGAATGTGAATCCTACTTAACTGGAGAATGGAAAGTGTGAACCTGGCAGCTAGATTAGGGTAGAAGCACATTTCATGCTGAACTGACTTGAACGGCATGCCTACAATGTTAACGCTGGTGATATATATGAAACTTTGTTGTCGTAAAGCTTGTAAAATTACAAGTTTAACGTATACTGAGTTTGAATTAGCTGTTGATAATGTATACAACGGTTGTATAAATTGGTTAAACGTTTTAACATAGTTGCAAACATACAGGGTTGACTCGTTAAATGAATACAACTTTCAATATGCAAATCATGTCACGTGACAACCACAGCCAATATAAAGTTATGGTGGAAGGTTATGTATCAAACAACAATTTGACATTAGTATTCAGGAGGTAGTGTGATGGGTTTTGGGAAGGGTACGTAATAACCCTTTCTGACACCAAAAATTCAGACACTCAGATTATATAGATATGTTCAGGTTGGTGATTTAGAATTCGGAATGTAAGGATATCCCTTATTTATAATGTTATCGGAAAACGAAGGAATATGGATCAACTTGGGAATCAGGACTATCTAGAAAGAGACGCACAACAAGTCGTATTCTAGTCGTGGTAAGCATAGGTGTGAAACCACGAACACTAAGGTCAGTGGCAAAAGCTGTCCACGTGACCTAGACAGTAGTATGTAACATAAGAAAGATCTCCGTCGGAAAAGCGACACAAGTCACGTGTACACAAGTTGCTTCCATGACATATTGGATCAGCAGTCACATACATCAAGTAGCTTGATAAGTATACAGGTATTCATGCTATTCTATACGAAAACATACTGGTAAAGTCACCGGACATGGCACATATGGATTTCTGTGCGATCGAATTGTTGAAACAAGCGCATGGAAACTGCCATCCTCGTACTCTAACTAGATTATGGAGAACATGCAAGGAGGAGTGGTGTGCCTTGGAAATGAAAACTTCCAGACGGGGCTTTTTGTAATAGAAACTATGCTGCAGGGCTAATATCAAGATGCATGATCGTGAGATAAAACATGATCGGAAGTGTTGAGGCTCTAAAATCGTTTTATTGTAACGTACTCCCCCCCCCCCTGCATGTTTGTATGTATAAGTATATTTACATTACTTCAGGCTTTCCTCTATCTGCAAAAATGTTCTTTTTTTTATACTGATTTAGTAGCATCTTAAGCTACTTTTCAATTTAAATATTTAGATGGAATAACAGTGTTTCTTCAGGGTTATCGAGCGTATTCCTAACATATACTTAAATGGGCGGCTTCGAAGAAGCATTAAGATTATGCGGGTTGTTTTGATTTTTAACTGAAGAGAATATACACGTTTGTCTAACGTCACGTGCTCCCCGGTCGGTCAGCGGTAGATTTACGGACTGATAACAGTAAAATCTGGGATTCGAGTCCCTGTGGTGGACAGAGTGCAGATAACCTATTGTGTAGTTGTGCACTAAGAAAACAACATTCTTTTAACTTCAAGTTGAATAAAGTTTAATTGTATTCCAATAGATTATTTTTGAAGTGTTAAAAATGTATTTTGGTTAGCATTAAAAAAGATTTTAGAAAAGTCATTGATTGACTGATTAAAATATCTTCATGTACAATGTTAAGCGCAGCAACGTTCTCAAAACGTGATCATTTTGATTGATGTATGTTAAAAACTGTCGTAGTATGGCATATCTCATATTAGAAGACTTCTGTATGATTATAGAACAAAACGTGATCATTTTGATTGATGTATGTTAAAAACTGTCGTAGTATGGCATATCTCATATTAGAAGACTTCTGTATGATTATAGAACAAAACGTGATCATTTTGATTGATGTATGTTAAAAACTGTCGTAGTATGGCATATCTCATATTAGAAGACTTCTGTATGATTATAGAACAAAACGTGATCATTTTGATTGATGTATGTTAAAAACTGTCGTAGTGTGGCATATCTCATATTAAAAGACTTCTGTATGATTATAGAATAAAACTGAAATAATACATAAAGTAAAAACTATAGTATGCAACATTATCTTGTCTCATCAGGTCAGTTACAGTGATAAATGTATACCTATGTTTACATTTTATCATTTACTTTATGATTCTAGCCAATGCCAATAGCTGTCTACTCATATCGGTTTAATATATCATCATAAATTACAGTTCCATATTGCTTCTTAAAAAAGCTACGTAAAATTGGGTTATTAGGATTTAACCGATACGTCGCCAGACGCCCTTCAGTGGCACAGCGGTATGTTTGCGGACTTACAACGCTAGAAACCGGGTTTCGATACCCGTGGTGGGCAGAGCACAGATAGACCATTGTGTAGCATTGTGTTTAATTATAAACAAACAAACAATCGTCGTCAGACTCTATTCTGTCCCATAATAAATGTATAGTACTAAGTTTTTGAACAAAAGCTCTATGTGTTCGTTATATTCTTACTCAGTAAAAACTTTTAAAGAAATTTATAGTTATTTTAATATTGCATAGGCTGGATAATTTAGCACACTTAATGTAATATTTCCCTAGGTGAGAAAAAAATTAGTTTCTCAGAGCGTTGTTATTAGATATTTATTTTTAGGTATTTATTTGTTTTTATTATATTGACGTAATGTTTACATTGAGGCGTTCTGAATGATCTATGTAAGGCTGTTTATAAGTATACTAAAAGATCAGGCAGTGACGACCGTACGGTTTTTGTCACCGCTAGTTCTTTTACTTTGAGGCTAATGTGCTGACCAATCACTACCTTTAAGTCCAGCTTTCCAAAGGCTCTTGATCTAATCAATCTACCAGCTTGTATAAAATATATAAAAAAAATCTGGGTTCTCTGAGTTTTAGCTGCTAGATCACGATAAGAGGCTTTACGTAGTTTTTGTATTGGAAAGTAGTATTTTGAGAAGGCAGGGATCTTTGCTTTACAATAACTCTTTGTCACTGCTCTCTCGTTTCTGTAATTAATTGAGCGTTTCCCAGTGATCCGTGGGTCAACAGTATTCTTGTTTAGGGCCAACTAAAACCACACAGTAAACTGTGGTGTATGTTACTCATCGATATTTCACCTAGGCTTAATAGCAAATGTTTACGTGTCTGAAGTAGTCTGTTACACATGGCCTTAATCTGAGCTGCGTTGGCATTTGATGTGTTATGTACGCATTGTAAATCTGAAGACTTACTGCTGTACTACCGGGGGACAAGAGAGAGTGAAAATGATACATTATAACACGGATACGCTTTCTTCCATTTTGTTGTATGGCTACAAAAACCATCCTAGGCATTTAGGTATACACCAGTCTTTAAATTTATCGTTTAGCTTAAGATTCTAGCCAGAGCGCGCGGTTTATATACTTACGGCAGTTTAAGATATTATCATGATCCAATGGGACGTGAAACTTCAGGTTGTCCACAGAATATTGTACAACTATACTAAAAGTAAAGTTATCGTTGTAAACCGTTTCCTTTGTCTACATTTAACTTTGCTAAGAAAACCATGAGGAGACAGTTGAAATAGCAGCGTATCATGTTTATTGGAGTTTCTCACAGAGAAACTGGAATTGAAACTTAGCAGGTTATCACTTTCTGTTATTTAATATCAGATAGTTCTGTAGATAGACTGATTTAGATAGTCGTGGATGATATCTAACTTTGTGAATGAAGTCTGTTTTGACCTTCGTGCGCAGAGGAAGTTTTAGTGCAAATTCTGATGTAGACTTGTTATAAGTCAATGTTGAGATTGACGCCAGTCTGTGATGCGCATGATAAAATTTTCTCTCTTCGCTGTTTTTGTTGTGTTGTGTGTCATTTTCAGTACTTTTGCCCTAACTGTATAAACACATTGAAACGAAAGAGATTAAATTCTACGTTTTACATAAAGCTTACTAGTTTAAGATAATCGTCAGTGTAGGTTTAGAACGCACATTTAGAATAACATAAACTGTTTATCGAAAGAATTAAACTGTTTTTAAATCAGAATCCATCCCCAATTCTCTCTTATTTTGAGTATGCAAATATAGGAAATATGATGTATTTTAAAACACCAGAGTAGTAGAATAATTATTTTCTTGGGGAACTATGGGAAATGTGATGTATTTTAAAACATCAGAATAGTAGAATAATTATTTTCTTGGGCAACTATGGGAAATGTGATGTATTTTAAAACATCAGAATAGTAGAATAATTATTTTCTTTGGCAACTATGGGAAATGTGATGTATTTTAAAACATCAGAGTAGTAGAATAATTATTTTCTTGGGCAACTATGGGAAATGTGATGTATTTTAAAACATCAGAGTAATAAAATAATTATTTTCTTGGGCAGCTATGGGAAATGTGATGTATTTTAAAACATCAGAGTAATAGAATAATTATTTTCTTGGGCAACTATGGGAAATGTGATGTATTTTAAAACATCAGAGTAGTAGAATAATTATTTTCTTGGGCAACTATGGGAAATGTGATGTATTTTCAAACATCAGAGTAGTAGAATAATTATTTTCTTGGGC
>NW_013666094.1:105923-111483 GCF_000517525.1 Limulus polyphemus
AGAGGGAAATCAGCTAGTCCACCGCCAACTCTTGGGCTACTCTTTTACCAACTAATAGTGGGATTGACCGTCACATTATAACGCCCCCCACGGCTGAAAGGGCGAGTATGTTTGGTGCGAAGGGGATTTGAACCCACGACCCTCAGATTACGAATCGAGCGCCCTAACCACCTGGCCATGCCGGACCTTTTAAGGTTAATAAAACTACACACTATTATTCTAACATTATAACCAAATCTCTTTTTTTTTGTTTATTATTTTATGCAACTAAATAATTATCATAATCAAAAGTTCACATAGTAAGTCCAAAGAATGTATTTACAAAACTCAAGTTTGTTTCTTAACTGGATCAAATAACTAAACTCAACGCACCCTTTACAGTTGCCGGGTTAATCCACAGATTATTCAATTACTACCATACTTAGATTTACTTGGTGAACTAAGAGCTAACGACTATCAAAGTATATAACGAGTCATAAAACATCTTGTTGACTTGTTTCAACTGAGTCATTGCTAACCAAATCGACTTTGAACGTCCAACTAATCTCGTAATAATTTATAAAGCTGATCATTAATTTCTTAACTGCACTCCAAATAAGAAACCAAAATGAGCTTAAGTGTAAACTTCACCCTCAAATTTTGATATGTCCTCGAGGAAAACGAAAAGATCAGCTCATAACAGTCTTTTAGCTGTTTTAGTATATAACTGTGTCTACTGTTGAAACCGGTTTTTATATGTCAGACATTTATATTACATATCACATCAATATTTTATGGTAATTAAACTGAGTTCAGCTTAAAAGAATAAACTGTACATTTCTAGATAAATAACTTCTTCCGGATGGTGCCATAACTTGTTTGTTTTGAATTTCGCACAAAGCTACACGAGAGCTATCTGCGCTAGCTGTCCCTAATTTAGCGGTGAAAGACTAGAGGGAAGGCAGCTAGTCATCACCACCCACCGCCAACTCTTGGGCTACTCTTTTACCAACGAATAGTGGGGTTGACCGTCATATTATAACGTCCCCACGGCTGGAAGGACGAGCATGTTTGGCGGGACGGAGATTCGAACCCGCGACCCGCAAGTTGCGAGTCGAGCACCCTAACCACCTGGCAATGCCAGACCCTATGCCATAACCATATATAAATCACGAACAACTTCAATAGAGGTGTCAAAATATTTCATTTGAAATCATAAAACCATAGCCCGATAGATAGTAGAACAGATGGCATTATATATAACAAATCAGTGGGACTGAAAAGGTATTTGTTTTAATGAAATATGTAAACACCATAGACCAAATTCACCCACTCAACCAAGCACTTGCTAAATACAACTTTAAAGTAGTTCCTCATTATCTTTTCCTACTTCCATCTGGATTACATGTAGCTATACAGACTACTGAATATTTCTTTTTTTACTTTTATCTCTGAGCTGAGCTCGACACTCACCTCAGTTTTATTCAAATTCCTTCTTCAGTTTGACGTTTTGGTGAACAACTTTTATTTTCCTCCTGGGAAATCTGAAATGCAAGTAAACATTTTATTACACACTTTTATTTAGAAGATATAAGATTTACTATTGTGTGATTCTTCTAATTTCAGCCACTGACAATAAATCTTTTTTTGGAAAACAGAACCGGGTGTGATCCAATTGTTAGCGTGCAGGTACTGTGAATCTGAAGGTTCACGACCTGCTGCCTGAAAATCTCCGCAGATGCGTTATAATAATATCGGTCATATCCTAATATTTAGTTAAATAAGAGGAGTTCAAGAGTTGGCGGGGGGTGCTGCTGTCTAGCTGCCTTCTCTTTAGTTCCATCAGTTCAAAATGAAGGACGACTATGCGAAGGCCCCTCAGGTTGTAAGTCCGCAGACATACCGCTGTGCCAGAGCAGAGCACAGATAGCCCATTGTGAAGCTTTGTGCTTAATTACAAAAAAATAAAATATAAAATAAAAAATTTTAAACCATATAATAATAAGTAATAAACATAATTCATATAAGTGGCCTCTCATCTCGTAATTTGTTTTAACTGTTGTATCTTATCATGTATTATTGTTCTTCAATATTTTTTATAGACTTGAAACTCCAGCCGTCATTTTGTGTGATCTGTTATATATTTTTGACACATTAGATATGATAATATGTTATGTTTACGTAGTTCTGGTAATTATTGAAATACTTCACGACCTTAGATTATTGTCTCGAATGTACAAAAAGATGATATTTTAGTTCTTTCTATTTTTTTTTCCTCTTTTTACCTTAAGCACATTTACAGTGACCGGTGGGGCTGAAAAGCTGATGTACATAAACTTTATGGTAAACTGATCAGCTCATAGCTAAAACATTTGCTAAATATGACACCTGTAGTTTTCATGTATGTGAGAGACACTGTAAAACTGATGTAAGTGTTCCTGTAAATTAATATTTGATGTTTTTCACGTTAAGGTACCGTAGTATATTATAGATATTCGTTTTAGGACATTCTTCACGTACTAAAAAAGAGGTTGTTGTTGTTTGTTATTATGCACAAAGCTACACAAAGGGCGATATGTGCTCTACTCAACACGAGTATCGAAACCCGGTTTCTAGCAGTATAAGTCCGCAGACATACCGCTATGCCACTGGGGGGCTAAAAAGAGGTATAAGTTTGAACATACAGCACATACAATAGTTGCTGAAACAACAAAAGACTAGTGATCTCACACAAGCATAGATGATTAACTGAAAGCCTATTTGACGATTTTTACTTCTTCAGGTTTACAAATTATAATATTAACTGGAAGAGTACGGGAGAATTATGGTTCACTAAACTATATTTTGGTTGTCATATCTAGCATTTGTATTAGAAAACATAAAAGGTATATAAATTATCTTACCTACTGTAGATATCAATATGACTTTTTCTACTGTTTCCTTAGGTGGCTTTATTTATTTTTTTACATTTCTCTCCTGTTTTGTTTAAACTGGGTTTTGGAAGTAGAAAAAAGCCAAGAAAATGAAGCTTCAGTCACTTTTAATATCAAAAGTCAGGAATAAGAAGTATTATTTGTTTTAAATAGAAAAAGCAGGGAATATGAAGCTGTAGTTATTTTAAATGTTTGATGTATTGTAAGACACAATCCCTCTATAATTAAACTTAAAATATAGTAGAAATGTTAATCAACTGTTTGGAAATCATGATAGTTATTTATATTTTATATTCATCATGTTAGAAAAACACGTAGGTTCAAGAAGTCTTGAGAGAAATAAATAAAAACCCTATAACCCGAGCGCTTTCGAAAGGTAGACCTTTCTTCTTCAGTTTGCCCTTTCGAAAGGCAGACCTTTCTTCTTCAGTTTGCCCTTTCGAAAGGTAGACCTTTCTTTTTCAGTTTGCCCTTTCGAAAGCGCTGGGGTTATAGGGTTTTTATTCATTTATATTTTATACTTACCTATAGAGCTGCAGCCTATGTATGTAGACTGTAAATGGATTTTATCACTGTATTGTGTTAGAAATACAAGGCTCTACAGCATGAAAATGTATAATTAATACTCACTGCGTAAGATTTAAAACACCTTGTTTTGAATTTATATGGAAGCAATATTTATCATGTTTCATAACTGAATATAATTCATAGGGCAAAATACTTATTGAAATTGTTTAGTTACTAGTTTTCGAAGTGAATATATTCCTCGTATTCTTTATACTTTGTGGAGATTTCTGCAGTTTTGATACTATGGAGTGTTTTTACATTTCTGAAAAGGAACGTTCTGACTTACAAAGAACATTTGAAAAGTTCCAACGGTATTGAGTTCTATTTGGTACTGTTTTTCAGCATTGGATATTGAAGTAAATAACATTTGATATAGATAACGGTTTATGTTTTGAATACACATTGTATTTTTTCTCCGTATTTTTGTTGATTTCGAATTAGTACTGAGGTTAAAACGTACATTTATTGCTTGCTTGCCACCTCATTGGTTAGCGAACGTGAAAAACGAATCACGTCACGCGCCAATGACGAAGGAAGCTTCCGGCTTTAGAACGATTTCCTTAGTGTAGAGCATAGACGGAAGAACATCCGAGACTTCAGACTTGCACCGTGACAGTTTAGTTGGAGGGAAAAGAAGAACACAAAATTAAAGTTCAAGTTGTAATTTGAAATCTGAAGCTTCAGTTGACTGGAAAGAATGCGTTTCTTGGCCAGGATCAAAATATACTTGTTTCTTAAAGTATGAATACTGCTGTATATATTTGATAAGATTTTAAATTGTTTACTTACCAGTTTCAAGTAATTTTATTGTGCTATACTTATTTGGTTATAAGGATTTTTAATTGGCTGGGAACTAAAGTAATTTTTTTTGAAAATATCAGAAGAATGGGTCGCATTTAACCTGATAATTCCGTTATCTTTATGCATGTATAAAATTTACCATCTTCTTTCAGAGCAACGACAGTTACCATGCTCAAGGTAGCGACCAGGTAAGACAGTCACCGATTTCCTTGTAATTCCTTACAAGCATGCACGATTCACAATTATCAACTATGGTCCATCAAAAATTTGATTTGACCAATATGTGTATATATATATATATATATTCCTTCTTTTTCTGGTAGGATTGATGTACCAATACTGATTATTAGATGTTATGTGATCACTTTTGAACACGAGTATGGTATAGTAATACTGACAGAAAAAAACCATCTGTGTAAGATAACCGTTGTGCTTCTGCCCTGTTAGGTATACTTCATTCTGTTTATGTCAGTATGTAGATATGTATATATACTTTCTGATTTGTTAGTGCAAAACATTACTGTTTATAAAGACGTTAGTATAACATGCTATCTATACTGCCAAGGATATATTTACTAGTACAAGGTTATTCTGAATAAGGAATGTCCAACACTTTGCTTGAGAACTGCATATTAATCGTTACAGTTCAACTTTATCCAGCATTGACCTGTATCATGAATTACAAGACCTTCATTTGTTACTGATAAGTGCACTTTATCGTGGATTACAAAACTGTATCCTGCACTCACATGGCTACCTGTATATGTGTTATAATACCTTCCTCACACCGATAGTATTTACTTTACTATGAAACGAAAAACCTGTATTCTCTACTGATAAAATTACTTATGAGTTACAAGATCTACATCCTGTACTGACAGGGTTACTTATTACAAATTACAAGATCTACATCCTGTACTGACAGGGTTACTTATTACAAATTACAAGATCTACATCCTGTACTGACAAGGTTACTTATTACAAATTACAAGATCTACATCCTGTACTGACATGGTTACTTATTACAAATTACAAGATCTACATCCTGTACTGACAAGGGTTACTTATTACAAATTACAAGATCTACATCCTGTATTGACAAGGCTACTTATTACAAATTACAAGATCAACATCCTGTACTGACAAGGTTAATTATTACAAATTACAAGATCTACATCCTGTACTGACAAGGTTAATTATTACAAATTACAAGATCTCCATCCTGTACTGACAAGGTTAATTATTACAAATTACAAGATCTCCATCTTGTACTGACAAGG
>NW_013666094.1:112187-117459 GCF_000517525.1 Limulus polyphemus
ATCTTGTACTGACAAGGTTAATTATTACAAATTACAAGATCTACATCCTGTATTGACAAGGTTAATTATTACAAATTACAAGATCAACATCCTGTACTGACAAGGTTAATTATTACAAATTACAAGATCTCCATCCTGTACTTACAAGGTTAATTATTACAAGTTACAAGATCTCCATCTTGTACTGACAAGGTTAATTATTACAAATTACAAGATCTACATCCTGTATTGACACGTTTGTTTTTTATTTTATTTTTTTGAAAAAGAGGACATTTTAAGTATATTGTTTTGTATGAAGAAAATTTCAGAAGTTTACTTAAGGCATTCGTGTAAAAATATTGTAGAATAACGATTGTGTCAGACCTTTCTCACGTGCAAGTAGAAATTGATTTATGGTGAAAGCTGTCGCGTGAATTCTGAGAGTATAAGATGTAAGTTAGTTACCGTATAATTTTATTGTTACTTATTTACACGGATAATCAACTTCTTGGACAATTGATTACCTCATTACTCACCTTATTTACATGGAATATTTAAACGATGGTGTAATTTTTCTGAACTTTAAATACTTTTTTCTCTGTAATCTGTATGCTTTATTTACATTTCTTTTAAAATAAATTTTGGCGTTAATTTTACATATATCGCTAAGTACAGTATTTATTTGAAAAACTTGTAACCACAGACATTGTATATATATATATAATGCGTAAACTGGGCCACAGACGGTGTATATATAATGCGTAAACTTTTCTGTCAAGAGTTCTTAAATTGCTTTCTGGTCATATATGTCTTGAGAAGGGCGGCTAAGTTTATCGTAAACTTGAAGATTGTTCCTTTCCAAACATGTATCATCTCATTTTTTATATTAAACAGTTAATATATGTTATATGAATATTATACTGTCCAAATGTCAAACTAACTTTACGCCTACGTAATGTTATTTTCATCTTATAAAAATGCCATAAGACGTGTGTGTGTGTAAAACAGTGATAGACTCGTTCAAGCCTTGGTTATTTCATATAGAGATATAGAAGATATTATATTGAAGAACAGTTTCGTGCAGAAGCGCTATTTTCTGCGGATGAAAATTTAGATTTCTTTCGCGTTTTTTTTTTTTCTTGATATATTTAACTTTAAAGTTTATAGTGCACTTTGGTATTTGCGGAGTTTTAGTTTTCTATTTGCAAAGCTTCTTGATGAATGTCCAGTTAATACGAAAAATATGTGAAGTAAACAGGAAATAAGCTCATTGGCACACAAAAGAAAAACTACGTAATTTTTAGATCTGTAGATATGTACCTTTAGGGCAATATCTGCATTCCGACGACGAAATTAGATACTTTTGTATTTGTATATCAAATACTTCAAGTTTTACAAAAGAGGACTGATAAGATAAGTAACCAAAAAGTTAATATCAGGATTGGTATTAAAGTAGTACCCACTGAAATACATACATTTTTTACACTAATTTCTGGTCAGTGAGGTCAACATAAATTCAATGGCGAACGTTTCCATTTGTTCGTAGACGCTGCTGTTGTGTACAAAAATATGTCGGCATATGCAAATACAGAGGATTGAGAACGTTGTATTATTATATTTTGGAGTTTCTCCACGTTGTTATAGTCCATGTCGTTACGTTATGCTCTTTCTGAGGACTGTATATGTAGTTTTCATTGCAAAGGGCTCTCATGTCCAAAGCACAACACTCCACCCTGCGTGCTTCCCATAATCCATTTAGTGTCCGACGACGAACCCATAGCCTGTTGTCCTCGTACTCAAACGGAGCTCCATCTTGATTGTATTGTGTACTATTCCTGGGGAAAGTTGACGGATTTTCCCAATGACCTTTGTGTTCGTGGATTCCCATCTGTTACAAGACACCACACTTTGATTATCTTGGCGTGGGTACAACTTGTTGCAAATTTCGTTGTGGATGGTCCGCTGCCTCGAAGTTGATCGATATTCCTTTGTTGTACAATGCCATAAATACAATGCATATTTTGTTGTACCGATCATCATGCCCCAAGTTCAACAAGAAAACGCTGCCTGACTAACTAATGAATTAATATTTGCTGTAAAATTTCTATCAATGCTATAAATATAGCTACCAATGTGGCCGCCAATTTTGATTTCGTTCCTTTAAGTCGCACGCTCAATCCTTTTTTGGCTGCACCTTTTTCACACTTAAGGTGTTTTTGATTAGTTGTATAATAGTAACAACAACTATAAGACTAAGAAAGGCGCAATGATAATATGGTCATTCAAAGTGACTTTTGTGACCTCAAAGGTATATCCAGATGAAGTTTATTACACGCATTATAGAACATGTAACAAAAATACAGAAGAGCCACTTACATGAAAAACCTTAAGTAATCCAAATTTACCTTTTATGTTCACCATATTTTATCGTTTTGCTATTGTAAGCTCCCGTATGTTGTGTGTCTTAGTTATTAGTTACGTCACGAAGTGATGTTTTACTGTTAAAACTAGTTCGAACATTTAAAATTATGGAACTGGCATTATGATAAAAGATGAGGAAATTCTACCATTTTTTATCACTTTTTAAATAGTAGAGTACTGTTTGTTATTGACAAAAGTTCTTTATAAAGGCAAAATATTTAAATAGAATTATACCTGAAATTATCTCTGTAGTTAAAGTGGTCAAGCATGCTAAAATAAATTATAATATTCTATTTACATATTCGTTTGTTTGTTTGAATTTCGCGCAAAGCTACACGAGGGCTATCTGTGCTAGTCGTCCCTAATTTAGCAGTGTAAGACTAGAGGGCTACTCTTTTACCAGTGAATAGTGGGATTGACCGTTACATTATAACACCCCCCACGACTGAAATGGCGAACATATTTGGCGTGACGGGGATTCGCACCCGCGACCCGCAGATTACGAGTCGAGCGTCCTTAACCACTTGGCCATGCCGGGCCTATTTACATATTCAAAAATATTTTTTGTACACAACTGCAACCTATCCGGGTAAGATGTAAGTTTTCGCCATTTTTGTTTTCTTTTGACCACATTGAACTGAAATCGGTGTCAGAAATTAAATTTTTTCTCTTCATTTCGATAAAATACTATACTGATCTCTTCAGTTCTCCTTATCTTACTAATCTATATAAATTATCAAGAAGTATCACGATTAGGTTTAATATATATTTGTGAAAAATTATATGTGGCATTCCTAAGATAGAAGGTTTAATTATATAATTATAGGGGTTACTTGAAGACCAGGTGCGAAGTCGTGTTTTCGGAAGATAACTAGAGATTAACTGTAGTCTACTTTGTCGCTGTATGAAGTACTTTTAATGATAAAAAGGCGTAGGCCTACAATTTAGAGGTTACTTGTAATACGTGGATACCTTCTTTATACACACGTTTCTTTTAACACAATTTTTCTTGATTGGCTTCCACGCAACTTATAACCGTATTTCCAGATAAAGCATGGCAGTCAATACCGCACTGTTGAGCAGATTTATCAGAAAATAGTTGTTACAACTAGGGAACACTCTTCTTAAGGTTTAATGACATTAAGTTATACATAATAGTTAACATAGATTTACTGTTGAAACCTTTGGTGGCCCTAATTTTAAACCTTAGTGTTACAAAATATAATTTAAGTTTTCAGTAAAATACATAGGAAAGAGACAAAAAGTTGTCACAATATTTCCCTTTTTAAGTATTGTATTTTGAAGAGGTTCAGAAATGGAGATGCTGTCTGTAATGTTTCTGTAGGGGTAATCGTATTTCATTTGAACGATTTGTATATTCTATTGCAGTGATATATTTGGTTGACGGCTAATTCCCTACCATTTTATGCTGCAACACCTCCATAAGGATATACGCTTATGGGAAGAATATTATCGTTTAACCAAAACATTAAAAGACATAGAGCTAAAAGACACAAAGTTTTGAAGAAATAAGCCTTCGATGTTCTTCACGGAAGCGAAATAATTTTAACAGTAGAGTATTTAGAATAAAACCACATCCCAATCCAATCCAAGCCAACGTTCTCATCCAAAAAATGGACATTATGATTACGACCCAACCAATAAAGATATTAACAAGGAACCTTTAATTCTGGTAGCGTTAACATTATATAAACTAGGATTTGAAGTTAACCAAGATTAAAAAACTTACAGCCAAGCACCTCGAAATTAATGTCTGTTTCAGGAGAAAGATAAATAAACTGTAATAACGGCAATACCATTCAAGCCCCCCTGTTGGACCTAAAACATATTTTTTTTGCCTTTAATTTGCATAAATGTGTTTGAAGTCGATGTCAACAGTGATATAATGGAAGGTCTGTGGAAAGTTTATCGAAATGTGTGCCCATGGAATTACTCCCTCAATTGCTGTTCGTACTCAGTTTAATAGCCATGATTACGTACTCTCTCCCAAAACCGCAATTTCCAATTGTAATAAGCTTGTGGAAAGGCTGAAGAAGATATTTTAGACCACACATTTTGATAAGCTTTTTCACAAATCTTCCACTATATATATGGCACGAGTAACCCCCGGAGGTAGGTGATGAACTTTACTCAGAAATGTTCATAAAAATCTTTAAACGTTCTGCTTGAAATTCATGTATGAAAAGCGTCATTATCAACTTCAAGGTATATGATCATCATTTACTTATAAATGTTTTTGTTGCTGTGCGAATACTATATTTCTCTAGCTTTTGTGAACTGAAATAGCTTCTAGCCTTTTTGAGTCAACTACCATATTTGTTGATGTTCCACAATTATCTTGATTTGTAGGTCGTTACTAATGTTTCTAGTTTATGTGGATAGTCTATTCATTTTTTCCCCTCTGGTGTATTTTTATTGTATTACACCGTTCTACTTTCCATCGCACAATATCTGCGGCAGTAGCGATGTGCCACTCAGGAATGTAGCAATTATGTGTCTGAACCAATACATTTTTACGTTATATACATACTGTTTATTGCAGCTTTGACTTTGTGCAATCATCTTATTTTTATTTTGTAGGTGCCACACTTATGTGCAGATATATACTTTAGTACAGCATATTTCGTGTTTCATATATATATATATATATTTATTATTTTATGGCTGTCATGGTGGTGGTGTTCTGATAATTAAGTGTCTCCCTATGGCTCAGCGATAAGTCTGTGGGTTTATAGTTCTTAAAATCGGGTAGAGCACAGATAACCTGTTGTTCGTAAGAACAAAGAACTAACTAACTAACGATATAGAAGAGAGCGTGTGTATATATATATATATATATATATATATATAT
>NW_013666094.1:118189-123933 GCF_000517525.1 Limulus polyphemus
TTGTTTCCGATGTAACATTACTTCTGTCGAACAGCTTATGCAACTACGTAACATAAGATTTTATAACACTTGTTTCCGATGTAACATTACTTCTATCGGACAGCTTATGCAACTACGCAACATAATATTTTATAACATTTGTTTCCGATGTAACATTACCTCTGTCGAACAGCTTATGCAACTACGTAACATAAGATTTTATAACACTTGTTTCCGATGTAACATTACCTCTGTCGAACAGCTTATGCAACTACGTAACATAAGATTTTATAACACTTGTTTCCGATGTATGAGAATTTTAATCTTCGTACGCTCATTTTCAAAGAATGGTTGTAGCGCGGTCCGAAAGAACTGCGTGACTTTGTAGCATGCATATCGTGACTTCCCATCGAGGTGTTTGACTTTTACCTGTACCAGTTATATTTGCAACCGTGGTTTGTATATTCGCTATATATCACCATCATTCCAATTTAAATTTGCTTTACTTAGAAGGGAAACCGATAATCAGGTATTTAGTATAAGACATGATAAAACAGCTGTAGATAAATACTGAAAACGTTCTTCAGAGTTCAGTCTCGTGTATGAATATTTGTCTTTTTTTCGCAACAAGTGGTATTTATTTATGTCTCCGCAGAGACAAACTGTTGTTTCGTCTTCTTCTTCTAAACACTTTTCAACCGCCATTCTTTCATTTCTCGAGGTATTGACTTGAAACTTGGTATAGCTATACCTTGGTCCAATACGCCTACACGTTTTTTTATTTTTTTCTTATTATTTGGGCCTTTTGAAAGTACTTTATGGGGTCAAAGGTAACACAGTCCAAAAATGTATGTTTTGGGCTCTTGTACGGTCATATTTACAGCAATCAAGATGAAAATTGGCACAAATATAAATTTTCATGCGCCAAACACATTGACATACAAAATGTTGGATTTACCCATTTTGATTCTTTTTTAGGGTGGTCAGAGCTCACAAAAAAAGAATAATTTTGGGGTTTTTGGTTAGTTACTCGGACGTATTTTGGTTAGTTTACATGGATTTGTCACAAAGGTACTTTTCTCCAGGTTCTACACGTTGACAAACAAAAATGATAGACGTGGCCATTTTTAGTAATTATAAGAGAGACAAGATGCCACAAAAAGCATGATTTTAGTGTTTTTTTGACAATTAATCCGTCGTATTTCGGCCAGTTTTCTTGGAATTTGGAACAAAGGTAGTTTGTCACAGTTCCCATACATATATATACAAAAATATGGGATATGCCCATTTTTAGTCATTTGGGGGGGGGGGATAAAAATAAAATAAAATAATAATTTTAGGGATTTTGGTCAGTTACTTAGCTTTATTTCGACCAATTTACATGGAATTTGGTACAAAGATACTTTGCTCATTCTTAGTAATTATAGGGGTGAAGATGCCACAAAAAACATACTTTTAGAGGTGCTTGACAATTACTCCGCCGTATTTTGACCAAGTTACATGGAATTTTGGTAAGAAGATACTTTTTTTTTACAGGTCCCAAACAGAGATTTAGACAGTTTTGGAATTTTTGTCTTTTATTCAAGTTTTTAGTGAGGAAAACACAATTTGGGGTTTTCGTGAACTATTCTTGTGTATGTCAACCAACTTACATGGGATTTTGGTACAAAGATACCTTCTTGCAGGTCCCAAGCAGTGATATAGACAGTTTTCGATTTTTCTGTGTTTTTAACGATTTGTATGGTATCAAAATTGGCCATGTTGGGATTGCGTGACGGAGACATGTTGCATTCGCCCGCGAATGTTGCCATCTTTAACTACAACAAGTGTATAATATATAAACTTAGTATTCCAACAATTGTTTAATTTCGAAGTCTAAGTTCAAGGGAGGTCCAGTTCAATCTACACTTTGATCAAGATGTGTCATTGAGTTAAACTAATTTCGGAGAATTCCACTCCTCATCAGTAACCCTGAACACAAGTTAACCAAAGCTGAAAGTATCAAATATGCTGTTGGTGAATACAGAGCACGTTCACACCAACAGTATGTTTGATACAACCAGGCTGTAACGAAAGTGTGTGTGTGTATGGAGGGGGAGCAGTGTTTAAAAGAAATGAAAAAAAAACAAAAAAACTTTGGATAAAAAGCAACGGCAATTTATGATATTTGATTGCACTATAATATTTTGATTACAAATATTGGAAACATATCAAGTTCCAGATTTATTAACGTATTGATGGAGAATGTAAATTTGTTTTTCTTATTTCCAAACATCGTGCGTTTTTTCTCTGACAGCTTTAGAGCTGGGTAACAAAATCAAACCAGTGAAGAATATTTACACTCTAATGTAACGCACTTTTCGATTTGAATTTTTTTTTTTTTTTACCAACCAGATTTTCGCGAGAGCTTTCAATACTAAGACAGGGATATTTCCTTTTCCAAGATAATAAATCTACTTCACATCGTTTACAGGGAAATTATCATCATCATCATTCTGATGTTGAAAGTCGTTTCAAGTATAAACTGTTCTTTACGAGAGGTTTTGCTGAAAAATAAGCAGAAATAGTAAAACATACAGAACGCTTTTCTAGATAGGTGAGTTTATGTTTTGAGATGTGTTTTTTTTTGTCATCTTTGTGAGTATTTGTGGACCAACAAATATATTTAAAGTTATGCAAGAATGTCATGTCTTCGGAGTTAGATTGAGTTTCATTCGCCATTGTAGTAGACACGTGAGTAATGGAGGGCAATTTTCTGAGTTAATACACACTAATATCTGACGGAGAGACTTCCAAATGACGCTTCATTGCAGTGTTGAATACACTTTGACTGTACTTTGGTGCTTTGATATAAATCAAGCACTTTGTTGATGCTCTTGGATTTGTTGACAGTTTATGAAGATTGGTGTGAAGTTGAGAGAGAAATAATTAGCATAAGATACAGGAGTAATGCAAGTGGTTTGACAGGTCAGTAAATAAACAGGGAAGCCTGTAACAGAAGATAGTAATTTTCATTCTTTTTGAATTGATGTACTGAGTATTTTTAGACATTTCATGTTCTGTAGGCTTTTTTCAGGACAGATGTTGTTGATTTGCGTTAATATTTTTTTGCGTAATTCTACTATAAGAATGCCTTGCCTGGTATATAAATATTTTGATAGAATTGTATTTTTTTTCAGTATTGGAATAAACAGTTTTTGATGCATTCGTATTATGGCAGAGTTGTTGGTTTTATACAATTTCTTTTGTCTTGACGTGTAATGATTTTCATCCTTCCGTAAATAGATTAGAACGTTTCTTTAGTGAGACATATTCAGGTATTTTTTTATAAATTTTCGTGCAGGTGTTCTTCATATAGTGTGACATTATTGTTAACCGAATGTCGAAAGGTCGTAAACAGGATTTATGTCTAACCACCCACACCACTAGGAGGGATAGACGATCTCATCTAAAGGGGTGGCTTAGATATTTGTACAAAGATTATAATGTGTTTCTCTTCCTTTGCTGTTCATGAGCGATTTATTTTGTGAATAACATTTGAAGATGCTGTTGAACCTACCTACTTTTGCTGTTCATAAGCGATTTATTTTGTGAATAACATTTGAAGATGCTGTTGAACCTACCTTGACAGTGGACCTGAATACTACAACTTTATTTCATTCGGATTTCACCAGAACGTGTACCCATAGTTTCGTGTTATCGGCAAAGCATGCTTATTTAGGCTAAATAATTTAGCATACATCATTTTCCAGACAGTCTTCCTCTAACTGTTACATGTAGCTGTAGTTGTCAGTTGTTATTGACAAGTTTTGTTTAGGTGAAACGAAGATTACAAAGTTAATAGAAGATTCCAGTGTAAGATCTTCAAAGAAGATAACTGTTTACACTAAGGAGTGACATGTTAAGAATACAGGGTGTCCCCCCCCAAAAAAAAATGTATACACATTTTGAATGATTATAAATAAAATGTTTATTAAGATATATCTGAGTTTTATAATCCAAGTTAAAGAAGACAAGTGTAGAATAATTTGAGTTATCGCAGGTGTTCGAACTGATGACTGTTCTGGTCCAGGCACTGGTGATAATGATGACAGATGGAAATGCAAACATCACGAATCATTTCATTTGGTATTTTGTCACACTCTCTTTCAACTGCTGCTTTCAACTCATTGACTGTTGCAGGTTTTTTGTGCTATAAACCTTATCTTTGAGGTATCCCCGTGAAAAAACGTTCTCGCACTTCCAGTAGCACTTTAGGATAAATTTCCTTTTCTCAAAGCTTAGTCTTGCTTCTGCCATTACTTCAAATCAGTTGCACCTGTAAAGAAAGAAAGTTTAAGTTAGTTATGGGCTCTAAAACATTCTACACTTGTCTTGTTTAACCCGAATTATAAAACTTAGATATATCTTAATAAACATTGTATTTATAGTCATTCAAAGTATGTATACATTTTTGGGACACCCTGTGTATATAACGTGAAGTATGGCTTTTTTTAAAATTGATGTAGTTTGATTTCAAAGCTGCACGAAGGCTATCTATGTTATCCATCCTTATTTTTGAAATGGTACAGAGTTTGAGGACGTTGTATTAAAACGATTTTAGAGCCTTGCTGGTTACGGTCATAATCTGTCTAACGACCGTGCATCGTAACCATATTAATCATTGCAAACGGCTCCGTCGTAAGGTTGTCATGTCCGAAGCACACTCACCCTCCTGTAAGACGTAAGACGCATTCCGTAAGCTATCTAATGTACGAAGACGACGGTTTCCAAGCGCTGATTTTAACAGTACGATTGTATAGAAATCCATAGACTAATTGATCGGTATGTCTTCATATAGAATAGCTTGAATACCCTTTTTATTCTCCAGCTGCCCGAGATATGCCACGATTGAACTGATATGTCGTGGACGCAACTTGTGTAGCTTTTCCAAACGGAGATCTTTCTTGATTGTTTATGTACTGTTGGCTGGGTCATGTGGCTTTTGCCACTGATATCTGTGTTCGTGAATTTTTCAGGTACAAAACACGGCACTTTTCTTACCATCGCTGTGGTATAACTTATTCTGTCCCGGCATGGCCAGGTGGTTAGGACGCTCGACTCGCAGTCTGACTCGAATCTCTGTCACACCAAACATGCTCGCCCTTTCAGTCGTTGGGGCGCGTTATAATGTGACGGTCAATCCCACTGTTCGTTGGTAAAAGACTAGCCCAAGAGTTGGCGGTGGGCGGTGATGACTAGCTGTATTCCCTCTAGTCTTACACTGCTAAATTGGGGATGGCTAGCGCAGATAGCCCCCGTGTAGCTTTGCGCGAAATTCAAAACATACAAACAATGATTTGTTCTAGGTCTCTCTCTCTGAACGGCTCTGGTGTCCCGAGTTGATTCGTATTCCTTTATTTTCAAATGTCATTAAGTAAAAGGGATATACTCGTCTTTGAAATTCTACATCTTCGATTTGAACACATATTTATGATTTGAATGTATGAATATTTTGCGTCAAAAAGAGATGTTACCCTTCCCAAAAGGGATCACTTTTCAGTGGCATCACACTACCCACGTAACACCAAACATTGCAAAATGTAGTTCTAATACATACCTTTCCACCGCGACCTTATATCGGCTGTGGCTATCATGTTACTAGCTAATTTGAATGTACCACCAAACATGCCCGCCCTTTCAGCCGTGGGGGCGTTATAATGTGACGGTCAATCCCACTATTCGTTGGTAAAAGAGTAGCCCAAGAGTTGGCGGTGGGTGGTGAT
>NW_013666094.1:124049-127810 GCF_000517525.1 Limulus polyphemus
AAATTAGGGACGGCTAGCGCAGATAGCCCTCGTGTAGCTTTGCGCGAAATTCCAAAACAAACAAACAAACAAACAATTTGAATGTAACGTTCTAAACTTTATGTAGACTTGAAGATAGACAACACCATTCATCACTTAAATCGGGCTACTTTTGTCCGAACGAATAGTGGGCCTTAGTGTTCTGAGGGGCAGTAACGGGGCGCAGACCACATACCCTCGGAGGCTGTGTTCGGTCCACCTGGGATAGAAACCATACTTTTAATCACTCTCCCGTTTTTTAAATGATTTTAAACGTTCAATGTTAGATAACTTAGCACAGCGAAGTAAAATTAGAAAAGCAAGTTAACTAAACTTATACGAATAAAACAAAGTGCGAGAGTGGCAAAATATCAACTATGCAACGACTGCTACTACTTGTAGGTACTAAATTTAAGGTCACATGTTAAGATTAGGGCTAATTAGAGGGGGGAGCAGGAGGGTCATTTGGCCCGGACCTCAAGCTCGAAGGAGTCTTCACACATACACACACAATCAGCTTAGAGCTGCAAATTATATATACAAATTAAATATTCAAATTATGTTTCACTTACTTTTCTTTTGGGCTAATGATTATTTCGTTTTCATGTGTTATAATTTATTTTTGTTATAGCCAGAGGCCTGGAAAGATAAAAGTGGCTCGAGCATCTCTTAACCTCTGAGAGAGCCTGGTTAAGATAAATGAATAATTTACTCTAGTAGTTTTAATAATAAAGATTGGAAGCTCATGTTATATATTTTCTTGAGAATTTCACTAGAATAGAACTATTGGTATGATCACTTGAAAATAAAGCTATGGTATCCCACCTCACAAAAAGTATACATTTCACACGCATTAACATAAAAAAGATGAATCTAATTTCCAATTTTATATTATACTTTGTTTATCAAGGCCTGTGAAATGATCCAGGAAATTATTATTCGTGATAGTGTTCCTTTTTAAGTATTTTTGTCTGTATGAGACTCAGAGACTTTTTTTATCACAGTGTGTTGTATTTCGAAAAATAATGCCTTTACTAGTGCTTTTAAAGTTTTTTAGGTGTTTTCTTTCACTGTTACGTTCACTAATAAAATAGTTTGTTTGTTTGTTTGTTTTTTAATTATGCACAAAGCTCCACAAGGGCTATCTGTGCTCTGCCCACCACGGGTATCGAAACCCGGTTTCTAGCGTTGTAAGTCTGCAGACATACCGCTGTGCCACTGGGGGGCAATAAAATAGTACATGAAACAAAGGTTAAAACGAAGTGCTAGAAAATACATTGTCTAATATAAATAATTATACTTTTATTTGTAAGTATAGATGTAATTTATTACTGACAAAGACACAGAATTTAGTCAACGAAGCAAATTTCACAAATAAAGATTATAGATAGGTTTATGGATATTTTAATTTGTCAAAGCTGTGAGAACACACACTAGAAGTATACAGCACAATTGGTACCAAGACGAAGCTTACGAAAGGTCAGTTATTTTCAGTTAGTGTATGTGGAAAATTTAAATTTATACGAATGTTCATGAATACAAGATTCACAAAGTTTATGCTGACAAACGTATTTATCAACAGCAGTACGGAGGTATATAACAATGACCAACTTTTTCGAGGATCAACAAAGTACTTACCAGCTTAGTTAAATCTAACATAACTGCTAGGACTGGTCACATTTCGTCCTTTCTTCGTATGTCGACAAACATACACTTAATTTAGGTTTCGAGTGAAAGCTTGTCGATAAGGTCACGAGTAACTTGTGTTTATATAGGGCATTTTATTTGTGAAATTTCCTGCTTTGGAAATAAAAGTTTGCTTTACGTGAGGTAAGGTCTTTTAAATGAATCTTTCTGATGTGAAAACAAACCGATTTTAGGAAGTAAATCCGTAGATCATTACATGCACACGAAAACAAGATAAAAATATTCTTTACCCTTTGACCTCACGAAATCATTGTATATAAACATACAGTGATTAGGTAGATTCTTTTCTCGTCTTTCATTAAATCTACTGTGGATAGACAGATTTTGGCTAAAACTGTAGTTGAAGAACGTTACTGTTACCCATGGGCAAATAGCCTTTGAAGAGCGTCTATATCACCCATGGGCAAATAATCTTTGAAGAACGTCAATATCACCCATGAACAAATATCCTTTGGTGTGGTTGAAGAACGTTGCTATCACCCATGAACAAATAGTCTTTAGTGTGGTTGAAGAACGTTCCTATCACCCATGAACAAATATCCTTTGGTGTGGTTGAAGAACGTTCCTATCACCCATGAACAAATAGCCTTCAGTATGGTTGAAGAACATTGCTATCACCCATGAACAAATAGCCTTCAGTATGGTTGAAGAACATTGCTATCAACCTTTTTTCAACTTACCAAGGTCGATCCCATCCTTTCTCAGCTGCAGCTTTGCAAGGACATTCTGTGCATGATAGATGGAATCATTTTCAAATACAACCTTTACATGGACTATCTACAGATCCACCACCTTTCTGTCTTCAAGCACATTGAAGGATATTTGTACGTAGCCGTTGAGGATACACAGCCGTGAAGAAATTATAGTTCAAGAAAACTGGGATCTTACTCGGATAGAAAGACCTTAAAAGACTGTCGTTGAAGAGTAGAGCGTATGTCGTGAATTGATAATTCATGGAGAAACTGTGGATGAAAAATGATGACTTGCATTGGCCTATTGCACAAAAAGAATGAAATGTGTTAGCGATGATAAAAGTTTATCGAGTTACCATGGTAACAGCTGAGGGAAATATGGCTACAGTGATTAATTGTTCTTTGTCTGAAAAAAAATGGGAAGAAAAAAGGAAACTTAAATGTAAGCTGAAAAATGTACTGTGGTTGTTGTTTTTAGTGCAAAGCTATATGCTTTTAGTGGGCTACATGCGCTCTGTTCATTGTAAGTCCGTAAATGTGCTCACAGACCCACTGGGATGGGGGGGGGGGGAACTGTAACATTTACACTACCCTATACGCAATACAATTTTTATTTATTAAAAAAAACAACCACAAAGATGCAATCTTATTGTAATGTGGATTTGTAGTATTTTAAAGAGAAAAAGACTAAAAATCCAGAGCGTTTTTCAAAAGTGGCTTCTATTCTTTCAGGAGTAAAAAAAAAGTTTTTTTTTTATATTTACTCCTATAAAGAAGAGACCATTATTTAAAAGCGCTTTGGTTTTTGGATCGGGTGTTGGACTTTTACAATCACTTAATAATTATTTACGATACTAATTTCATTTATAAGATGTGAATAAACAGATTTTTTTTGCTTAGCATTTTGTGTGTCATTAAATTGTAAAGTATTATTGTTTGATTGTGAACTGGCGTGATAGTCAGAGCGTCTGTTAATGTTACGAAGACCATTTATTAGCAATTCCAAATATATTGGTTTTGAATGATTTTGTTTTTGTGAGAAAATTAATTCTATAGACAGAAAATACTTCATACATGATGATTACCCACGATAAAACTGCGGCCGTTTCATTCATGATGAATATATTACAAAGTTGTGAAATCAACATAAAATCACTTGTGCATGGCATTTCGATCTGAAAGAATGGATATTTTTTCGCGTAAGAAGGAAATGTCAAATTAATCTTCAGACATCAACTTGTAGAACACTTGTGTATGGTGGCCCGGCATGGCCAGGTGGTTAGGGCGCTCGACTCGCAATCTGCGGGTCGCGGGTTCGAATCCCCGTCACACCAAACATGCACG